>NC_041385.1:738515620-738558153 GCF_002162155.2 Triticum dicoccoides
CCAACCGGGACCAAAGGTCACTTTTCAGCAGCCCAAAGGGCGGGAAGCAGAGGGCTTTGGTCCCGGTTGGTGCCACCAACCGGGACTAAAGGGTGGGCATTGGTCTCGGTTGGAGCCACGAACCGGGACCAATGGCCGTGTGCTGGCACGGTGCGGCACGAAAGTTTAGTCCCACCTCGCAAGCTGAGTGGGGCGCGCAGTGGTTTATAAGCCCCACTGCCGCACCCCTCTCGAGCCCCTCTCCACTGCAGGCTTACGGGCCTACTTACTACCGCGTTGCCTGATGGGCCTACTGGGCCACCTGCAGGCCTGAATCCTGGCCCATGGTGGGTTTCTAGTCGTATTCAGGCCGTGGGTGCCCAGTAGGAGGCACTTTTTTTCCCTTTACTTATTGTTGCTATTTTTATTTTTTTCCTAGATTTTTTGTTTTGTTTTCTGCATTATTTATTTTCTTTTGTTTTTTTGCTTTATTTTTTAATTCTTTTTGCTTTTAGTTTTAGAACAATTTTAAACTTTCTGTTAGTGCCATTAGTTCTCAAATTTGAAAACACTTTTTTATTTTTTTGTTTTGTTTCGTGCTTTATTTATTTTATTTTGTTTCTACTTACAACAAAATACTTATTGTTGCTATTTTTATTTTTTCCCAGATTTTTTGTTTTGTTTTCTGCATTATTTATTTTCTTTTGTTTTTTTGCTTTACTTTTTTAATTCTTTTTGCTTTTAGTTTTAGAAAAATTCTAAACTTTCTCTTAGTGCCATTAGTTTTCAAATTTGAATACACTTTTTTTGTTTTCTTTTTGCTTTATTTATTTTAATTTTTTTCCAGTTTTTTCTTTTGTTTTCTGCATTATTTATTTTCTTTTGTTTTTTGCATTAAAGCATTTCAAATGAACTCTGAAAAAGTTGAAAGTTGAAAGTTGGCATGGTATCACGAGGGCCGAACCATAATGGGCTGCCTTTGGTCCCGGTTCGTCCCACCAACCGGGGCCAATGGTGGTCGGCCAGGACCAAGGCCCATTGGTCCCGGTTCGTCCCACCAACCGGGACCAAAAGGTCCAGACGAACCGGGACCAATGGCCCACGTGGCCCGGCCGGCCCCCGGGGCTCACGAACCGTGTCCAATGCCCCCATTGGTCCCAGTTCTGGATTGAACCGGGACTAATGGGCTGACCCGGCCGGCCTGGACCATTGCCCCCTTTTTAGTCCCACCTCGCCAAGCGAGAGGCACTCGCAGCTGTTTATAAGCCCTGAGTGCAGAGACGATGAAGAAGAGGCTCAATGCTCACCTGCACGTTCGTTCGCTTTAAGCCTTGAGGAATAGGGTAGACTGCACGGAGCTATGTGCAGTGCAGTTTACACTATTCCGAAAGGCTTGAAGCGAATTAACTAGCATTGTGCCTCTTTTTTTATTTTTAATGACTTATTACCACACATAAATAAATAGAAAAAATAAATATAGCAGAAAAGAAAAAAAACTATATAAAAAACTACTCAGAAATAATTAGAAGAAAAAATAGTTGTGATTAACTTTACTAAAATATTTTTTATTTTTAATAACTTATTACAACTCAGAAATAAATAGAAAAAAATAAATATAGCAGAAAAGAAAAAATACTATATAAAAAACTACTCAGAAATGAGCATAGATGCGCTTATAGAGAAAATTAGACCTAAATTCATAATAAATTTCTACTAACTTCAGAGAAATTCAATATGAATTTAGGTCAAATTTCCTGTATAAGGGCATCTATTTTCACTTTGAGAGCAGCTCAACAAGGCAGAGAGGGAGGGGTTTATAAACCGGTGTGAGCCCCCTTCGGTTGGCGAGGTGGGACTAAACTCTGGCCGCAATGAGGACCACCCCTTTAGTCCCGGTTCGTGCCACCAACCGGGACTAATGGGCTGTCTTTGGTCCCGGTTCGTCCCACCAACCGGGACCAATGGTGGTGGGCCAAGACCAAGGCCCATTGGTCCCGGTTCGTCCCACCAACCGGGACCAAAAGGTCCAGAAGAACCGGGACCAATGGCTCACGTGGCCCGGCCGGCCCCCAGGGCTCACGAACCGGGTCCAATGCGCCCATTGGTCCCGGTTCTGGATTGAACCGGGACTAATGGGCTGACCCGGCCTAGACCATTGCCCCCTTTTCTACTAGTGGTAGGAGTTCCTAATTAAGGCAGTGCCAGCTGCATGTTTTTTTATTTACCCAATACCTTGGATGGCGGTACTCATTTGGAGGGTTTATAATTGCCAAAAAAAAAATGCTACTCCTTTTTCCCTAAGATACAGTGCTTAATCTGTAAGGTCAACTCCATCGCACGACCCCAAACAGACGACCCTTTTGCCCGGAATTTGTCTGTTTGGGTAGGGCAATGAGGTCGTGTCCGGACCTTTCCTGGGATGCGCCGGCCGTGTGCACAACGCACGGACGCATCTCGGCCGCATCCCTGTCTGTGTACATTTTTCTTTTCAAGCACATATCTTTTTTCATCAATGATTTTTGGTACATGGAAGTACATCGCCAAATTTTGACTAGAAAAGTAAGACCGAAGAAAACAAGAACCACAAGAAGACATTTTACAAGATAACCAACTTCCATAACTGCTCCCGTAATTGGAATAGTGTCTTCTTGATGCATTCATTGTTGATCTGCGGAGGCTCGATCTTGCGTGCTCCTTTCTTCTTTGAATTTAAAGAAGTAGACGTCGATTCCTCACATCTATTCTCATGTCTATCCTCTATTCTAGCAACAATTGCACTAGTCTCATCTCTAGCCTCTAATCTAGCTAAAAGTGCACGAACATCTACAAAATTGCGCTCCATCAATATATCGATGTACTCTTCTTCCCAATACCAAAAATTGCATCCATTCTACACAATAAAAATTTAAGTTAGCACAACTAGTCAAATCCGAGAGCACAACCGAAACTAAGTAGCACATACCCCGTCGGTTGAGAACTTGATGAACACCCATCTGGCATGCTCCGGCGTTGTAGACAGCGGCGCAAGACCTTCTTTGGACAGTGGTCGCCGTCGGTGTCAAAACCGGCAGATCTCGGGTAGGGGTCCCAAGCTCTGTGTCATGGATCGATGGGTAACAGGAGACAGGGGACACGATGTTTACCCAGGTTTGGACCCTCTCTATCAAGTTAATACCCTACTTCCTGCTTGATTGATCTTGATGAATATATGGTTACAAGAGTTGGTCTACCTCGAGATCATATGTTGTGGTCTAAACCCTAGAGGTATGATGAGTAATGTCATAATGATCTAGCCCCTCTATCGACTAGCCTAGCCTCGGTTTATATAATGTACCAGAGGCCTAGGATAACAAGAGTCCTAGCCGAATACGCCGGTAGGGAGGAGTCTTTGTCTTGATCACCAAGTCTTATGGAATCTTCTGAAGGAAATATGCCCTAGAGGCAATAATAAAGTTATTATTTATTTCCTCATATCATGATAAATGTTTATTATTCATGCTAGAATTGTATTAACCGGAAACATAATACATGTGTGAATACATAGACAAACATAATATCACTAGTATGCCTCTACTTGACTAGCTCGTTAATCAAAGATGGTTGTGTTTCCTAACCATAGACATGAGTTGTCATTTGATAAACGGGATCACATCATTAGGAGAATGATGTGATTGACTTGACCCATTCCGTTAGCTTAGCACTTGATCGTTTAGTATATTGCTATTGCTTTCTTCATGACTTATACATGCTCCTATGACTATGAGATTATGCAACTCCCGTTTACCGGAGGAACACTTTGTGTGCTACCAAACGTCACAATGTAACTGGGTGATTATAAAGGAGCTCTATAGGTGTCTCCGAAGGTACATGTTGAGCTAGCGTATTTCGCGATTAGGATTTGTCACTCCGATTGTCGGAGAGGTATCTTTGTGCCCTCTCGGTAATGCACATCACTATAAGCCTTGGAAGCAATGTATCTAATGAGTTAGTTGCGGGATGATGCATTACGTAATGGGTAAAGAGACTTGCCAGTGAGACTGAACTAGGTATTGAGATACCGACGATCGAATCTCGGGAAACTAACATACCGATGACAAAGGGAACAACGTATGTTGTTATGCGGTTTGACCGATAAAGATCTTCATAGAATATGTAGGAGCCAATATGAGCATCCAGGTTCCGCTATTGGTTATTGACCGGAGACGTGTCTCGGTCATGTCTACATAGTTCTCGAACCCGTAGGGTCCGCACGCTTAAAGTTAGATGACAATTACATTATGAGTTTATGTGATTTGATGTACCGAAGATAGTTCGGAGTCCCGGATATGATCACGGACATGACGAGGAGTCTCGGAATGGTTGATACATGAAGATTGATATATTGGACGACTATATTCAGACACCAGAATGGTTTCGGGGGTTATCAGATATATACCGGAGTACCGGGGGGTTACCGGAACCCCCCGGGGGGTTAATGGGCCTCATGTGCCCTAAGTGGAGAAGAGGAGGGGCGGCCAGGGCAGGCCGCGCGCCCCCTCCCCCTATAGTCCGAATAGGACAAGGAAGGGGGTGGCGCCGCCCCTTTCCTTCCTCTCCTTTCTTCCTTCCTTCCCCTCTCCTACTTGGACTAGGAAAGGAGGGAGTCCTACTCCCGGTGGGAGTAGGACTCTTCCCTGGCGCGCCCTCCCCTGGCCGGCCGCCACCTCCCCCTTGGTCCTTTATATACGGGGGCAGGGGGGCACCTCTAGACACAATAATTGATCATTGATCTCTTAGCCGTGTGCGGTGCCCCCCTCCACCATATTCCACCTCGATAATATCATAGCGGTGCTTAGGCGAAGCCCTGCGTCGGTAGAACATCATCATCATCACCACGTCGTCGTGCTGACGGAACTCTCCTTCAAAGGTCGACTGGATCGGAGTTCGAGGGATGTCATCGAGCTGAGCGTGTGTTGAACTCGGAGGTGTCGTGCGTTCGGTACTTGATTGGTCGGATCGTGAAGACGTACGACTACATCAACCGCGTTGTGCTAACGCTTCCGCTTTTGGTCTACGAGGGTATGTGGACAACACTCTCCCCTCTCGTTGCTATTTATCACCATGATCTTGCGTGTGCGTAGGAATTTTTTTGAAATTACTATGTTCCCCTACAGTGGCATCCGAGCCTGGTTTTATGCGTAGATGTTATATGCATGAGTAGAACACAAGTGAGTTGTGGGTGATAAAAGTCATACTGCTTACCAACATGTCATACTTTAGTTCGGCGGTATTGTTGGATGAAGCGGCCCGGGCCGACATTGCGCGTACGCTTACGCGAGACTGGTTCTACTGACGTGCTTTGCACATAGGTGGCTGGCGGGTGTCAGTTTCTCCAACTTTAATTGACCCGAGTGTGGCTGCCCGGTGCTTGAGAAGGTTAAAACAACACTAACTTTACGAACTATCGTTGTGGTTTTGATGCGTAGGTAAGAACGGTTCTTGCTCAGCCCGTAGTAGCCACGTAAAACTTGCAACAACAAAGTAGAGGACGTCTAACTTGTTTTTGTAGGGCATGTTGTGATGTGATATGGTGAAGATGTGATGCTATATTTTATTATATGAGATGATTATGTTTTGTAACCGAGTTATCGGCAACTAGCAGGAGCCATATGGTTGTCGCTTTATTGTATGGAATGCAATCGCCCTGTAATTGCTTTACTTTATCACTAAGCGGTAGCGATGGTCGTAGAAGTAATAGGTGGCGAAACGACAACGATGCTAAGATGGAGATCAAGGTGTTGCGCCGGTGACGATGGTGATCACGACGGTGCTTTGGAGATGGAGATCACAAGCACAAGATGATGATGGCCATATCATATCACTTATATTGATTGCATGTTATGTTTATCCTTTATGCATCTTATTTTGCTTTGATTGAAGGTAGCATTATAAGATGATCTCTCACTAAATTTCAAGGTATAAGTATTCTCCCTGAGTATGCACCGTTGTGAAAGTTCTTCGTGCTGAGACACCACGTGATGATCGGGTGTGATAGGCTCTACGTTCAAATACAACCGGTGCAAAACAGTTGCACACGCGGAATACTCAGGTTAAACTTGACGAGCTTGGCATATATAGATATGGCCTCGGAACACTGAGACCGAAAGGTCGAGCGTGAATCATATAGTAGATATGATCAACATAGTGATGTTCACCATTGAAAACTACTCCATCTCACGTGATGATCGGACATGGTTTAGTTGATTTGGATCACGTGATCGCTTAGATGATTAGAGGGATGTCTATCTAAGTGGGAGTTCTTAAGTAATATGATTAATTGGACTTAAATTTATCATGAACTTAGTACCTGATAGTATTTTTGCTTGTCTATGTTTGTTGTAGATAGATGGCTCGTGTTGTTGTTCCGTTGAATTTTAATGCGTTCCTTGAGAAAGCTAGGTTGAAAGATGATGGTAGCAATTACACACTGGGTCCGTAACTTGAGGATTATCCTCATTGCTGCAAAGAAGAATTATGTCCTGGAAGCACCGCTGGTTGCCAAGCCTGCTGCAGATGGAACTGACGACGTTAAGAACGTCTGGCAGAGCAAAGCTGATGACTACTCGATAGTTCAGTGTGCCATGCTTTATGGCTTAGAACCGGGACTTCAACGACGTTTTGAACATCATGGAGCATATGATAGGTTCCAGGAGTTGAAGTTAATATTTCAAGCAAATGCCCGGTTTGAGAGATATGAAGTCTCCAATGAGTTCTATAGCTGCAAGATGGAGGAGAATAGTTCTGTCAGTGAACATATACTCAAAATGTCTGGGTATAATAATCACTTGATTCAACTAGGAGTTAATCTTCCTGATGATAGTGTCATTGACAGAATTCTTCAATCACTGCCACCAAGCTACAAGAGCTTCGTGATGAACTACAATATGCAAGGGATGAACAAGACTATTCCCGAGCTCTTTGCAATGCTAAAAGCTACGGAGGTAGAAATCAAAAAGGAGCATCAAGTGTTGATGGTCAACAAGACCACTAGTTTCAAGAAAAAGGGTAAAGGGAAGAAGAAGGGGAACCTCAAGAAGAACGACAAACAAGTTGCTGCTCAAGAGAAGAAACCCAAGTCTGGACCTAAGCCTAAAACTGAGTGCTTCTACTGCAAGCAGAATGGTCACTGGAAGCGGAACTGCCCCAAGTATTTGGCTGATAAGAAGGATGGCAAGGTGAACAAAGGTATATGTGATATACATGTTATTGATGTGTACCCTACTAATGCTCGCAGTAGCACCTGGGTATTTGATACTGGATCTGTTGCTAATATTTGCAACTCGAAATAGGGACTACGGATTAAGGGAAGATTGGCTAAGGACGAGGTGACGATGCGTGTGGGAAATGGTTCCAAAGTCGATGTGATCACGGTGGGCACACTACCTCTACATCTACCTTCGCGATTAGTTTTAGACCCGAATAATTATTATTTGGTGCCAACGTTAAGCATGAACATTATATCTGGATCTTCTTTTATGCGATACGGCTATTCATTTAAATCAGAGAATAATGGTTGTTCTATTTATATGAGTAATATCTTTTATGGTCATGCACCCTTGAAGAGTGGTCTATTTTTATTGAATCTCGATAGTAGTGATACACATATTCATAATGTTGAAGCCAAAAGATGCAGAGTTGATTATGATAGTGCAACTTATTTGTGGCACTGCCGTTTGGGCCATATTGGTGTAAAGCGCATGAAGAAACTCCATACTGATGGACTTCTGGAATCACTTGATTATGAATCACTTGGTACTTACGAACCATGCCTCATGGGCAAGATGACTAAAACGCCGTTCTCCGGAACTATGGAGCGAGCAATAGATATGTTGGAAATCATACATACTGATGTATGTGGTCCAATGAACATTGAGGCTCGCGGTAGGTATCGTTATTTTCTCACCTTCATAGATGATTTGAGCAGATATGGGTATATCTACTTAATGAAACATAAGTCTTAAACATTTGAAAAGTTCAAAGAATTTTAGAGTGAAGTGGAAAATCATCGTAACAAGAAAATAAAATTTCTACGATCTGATCATGGAGGAGAATATTTGAGTTATGAGTTTGGTTTATATTTGAAACAATGCGGAATAGTTTCGCAACTCACGCCACCCGGAACACCACAACGTAATGGTGTGTCCGAACGTCGTAATCGTACTTTACTAGATATGGTGCGATCTATGATGACCCTTATGGACTTACCGCTATCATTTTGGGGTTATGCTTTAGAGACAGCCGCATTCACATTAAATAGGGCACCATCTAAATCCGTTGAGACGACGCCTTATGAATTGTGGTTTGGCAAGAAACCAAAGTTGTCGTCTCTCAAAGTTTGGGGCTGCGATGCTTATGTGAAAAAACTTCAACCTGATAAGCTCGAACCCAAATCGGAGAAATGTGTCTTCATAGGATACCCAAAGGAGACTATTGGGTACACCTTCTATCACAGATCTGAAGGCAAGACTTTTGTTGCTAAATTCAGATCCTTTCTAGAGAAGGAGATTTTCTTGAAAGAAGTAAGTGGGAGGAAAGTAGAACTTGATGAGGTAACTGTACCTTCTCCCTTATTGGAAAATAGTTCATCACAGAAACCAGTTCCTATGACAACTGCACCAATTAGTGAGGAAGCTAATGATATTGATCATGAAACTTTAGATCAAGTTACTACCGAACCTCGTAGGTCAAGCAGAGTAAGATCCACACCAGAGTGGTATGGTAATCCTATTCTGGAGGTCATGTTACTTGACCATGGCAAACCTACGAACTATGAGGAAGCGATGATGAGCCCAGATGCCGCAAAATGGCTTGAGGCCATGAAATCTGAGATAGGATCCATGTATGAGAACAAAGTATGGACTTTGGTTGACTTGCCCGATGATCGGCAAGCCATCGAGAATAAATGGATCTTCAAGAAGAAGACTGACACTGATGGTAATGTTACTGTCTACAAAGCTTGACTTGTTGCGAAAGGTTTTCGACAAGTTCAAGGGGTTGACTACGATCAGACTTTCTCACCCGTAGCGATGCTTAAGTCTGTCCGAATCATGTTAGCAATTGCCGCATTTTATGATTATGAAATATGGCAAATGGATGTCAAAACTGCATTCCTGAATGGATTTCTAGAAGAAGAGTTATATATGATGCAACCAGAAGGTTTTGTCGATCCAAAAGGTGCTAACAAAGTGTGCAAGCTCCAGCGATCCATTTATGGACTGGTGCAAGCCTCTCGGAGTTGGAATAAACACTTTGATAGTGTAATCAAAGCATATGGTTTTATACAGACTTTTGGAGAAGCCTGTATTTACAAGAAAGTGAGTGGGAGCTCTGTAGCATTTCTGATATTATATGTAGACGACATATTGTTGATTGGAAATGATATATAATTTCCGGATAGCATAAAAGGATACTTGAATAAAAGTTTTTCAATGAAAGATCTCGGTGAAGCTGCTTATATATTAGGCATCAAGATCTATAGAGATAGATCAAGACACTTAATTGGACTTTCACAAAGCACATTCCTTGATAAAGTTTTGAAAAAGTTCAAATGGATCAAGCAAAGAAAGGGTTCTTGCCTGTATTACAAGGTGTGAAGTTGTGTCAGACTCAATGCCCGACCACAGCAGAAGATAGAGAGAAAATAAAAGATGCGCCCTATGCTTCAGCCATAGGCTCTATCATGTATGCAATGTTGTGTACCAAACCTGATGTTTGTTTAGCAGGGAGGTACCAAAGTAATCCAGGAGTGGATCACTGGACATCGGTCAAGAATATCCTAAAATACCTGAAAAGGACTAAGGATATGTTTCTTGTTTATTGAGGTGACAAAGAGCTGGTCGTAAATGGTTATGTCGATGCAAGCTTTGACACTGATCCGGACGATTCTAAACCGCAAACCGGATTCATGTTTATATTGAACGGTGGGGCTGTCAGTTGGTGCAATTCTAAACAAAGCGTCATGGCGGGGTCTACATGTGAAGCAGAGTACATAGCTGCTTCGGAAGCAGCAAATGAAGGAGTCTGGATGAAGGAGTTCATATCTGATCTAGGTGTAATACCTAGTGCATCTGGTCTAATGAAAATCTTTTGTGACAATACTGGTGCAATTGCCTTGGCAAAGGTATCCAGATTTCACAAGAGAACCAAGCACATCAAGAGAAGCTTCAATTCCATCCGGGACGAAATCCAGGTGGGAGACATAGAGATTTGCAAGATACATATGGATGTGAATGTTGCAGACCCATTGACTAAGCCTCTTCCACGAGCAAAACATGATCAACACCAAGGATCCATGGGTGTTAGAATCATTAATGTGTAATATAGATTATTGACTCTAGTGCAAGTGGGAGACTGAAGGAAATATGCCCTAGAGGCAATAATAAAGTTATTATTTATTTCTTCATATCATGATAAATGTTTATTATTCATGCTAGAATTGTATTAACCGGAAACATAATACATGTGTGAATACATAGACAAACATAATGTCACTAGTATGCCTCTACTTGAATAGCTTGTTAATCAAAGATGGTTGTGTTTTCTAACCATAGACATGAGTTGTCATTTGATAAACGGGATCACATCATTAGGAGAATGATGTGATTGACTTGACCCATTCCGTTAGCTTAGCACTTGATCGTTTAGTATATTGCTATTGCTTTCTTCATGACTTATACATGTTCCTATGACTATGAGATTATGCAACTCCCGTTTACCGGAGGAACACTTTGTGTGCTACCAAACGTCACAACGTAACTGGGTGATTATAAAGGAGCTCTACAGGTGTCTCCAAAGGTACATGTTGAGTAGCTTATTTCGAGATTAGGATTTGTCACTTCGATTGTCGGAGAGGTATCTCTAGGCCCTCTCGGTAATGCACATCACTATAAGCCTTGCAAGCAATGTAGCTAATGAGTTAGTTACGGGATGATGCATTATGTAATGAGTAAAGAGACTTGCCGGTAACGAGATTGAACTAGGTATTGAGATACCGACGATCGAATCTCGGGCAAGTAACATACGGATGACAAAGGGAACAACATATGTTGTTATGCGGTTTGACCGATAAAGATCTTCGTAGAATATGTAGGAGCCAATATGAGCATCCAGGTTCCGCTATTGGTTATTGACCGGAGACGTGTCTCGGTCATGTCTACATAGTTCTCGAACCCGTAAGGTCTACACGCTTAAAGTTTGATGACAGTTACATTATGAGTTTATGTGATTTGATGTACCAAAGATAGTTCGGAGTCTCGGATGTGATCACAGACATGACGAGGAGTCTCGTAATGGTCAGGACATGAAGATTGATATATTGGACGACTATATTCAGACACCGGAACGGTTTCGGGGGTTATCGGATATATACCGGAGTACCGGGGGGTTACCGGAACCCCCGGGGGGTTAATGGACCTCATGGGCCCTAAGTGGAGAAGAGGAGGGGCGGCCAGGGCAGGCCGCGCCCCACTCCCCCTCTTGTCCGAATAGGACAAGGAGGGGGCGGCGCCCCGCCCTTTCCTTCCTCTCCTCTCTCCCTTCCTTCCACTCTCCTACTTGGACTAGGAAAGGAGGGAGTCCTACTCCCGGTGGGAGTAGGACTCCTCCCTGGCGCACCCTCCCCTGGTCGGCTACCCCCTCCCCCTTGGTCCTTTATATACGGGGGCAGGGGGGCACCTCTAGACACAACGAGGGTGCCCCCCTCCACCATATTCCACCTCGATAATATCGTAGCGATTCTTAGGCGAAGCCCTACGTCGGTAGAACATCATCATCATCACCACGTCGTTGTGCTGACAAAACTCTCCCGCAAAGCTCGGCTGGATCGGAGTTCGAGGGATGTCATCAAGCTGAACGTGTGCTGAACTCGGAGGTGCCGTGCGTTTGGTACTTGATCGGTCGAATCGTGAAGATGTATGACTACATCAACCGTGTTGTGCTAACGCTTCCGCTTTCGGTCTACGAGGATACGTGGACAACACTATCCTCTCTCGTTGCTATGCATCACCATGATCTTGCGTGTGCGTAGGAATTTTTTTGAAATTACTATGTTCCCCTACATCTTCCTCATGTATGCATCAACTGTCCGAACTGGCCCATGAGTATACGGCCATGGGGGTCCTCGGCCCAATCTAACTGATCGGGAGACGACGTGGTGAGTACCCCATAGCCCAGGACACCGTCAGTAGCCCCCTGAACCGGTCTTCAAGTTGGGGATGCTCCTCGATTCTTCCAAACTGTTCTTCATCTTTAGTCGTCGGTCTTGAAAACTGGTTCAACAAATCTTCTCTTCAATCTTGAGGATCGCCGAGGTGAATTCGAAGAGTTTACACCTCGGGTATCTGAGGAGACCCTTTAAGTTCTCAGCCTTTATCAACGCCTTAGGATTATTTTTTACGCCAAACCTCGGGTTTTAAGTTGTTCCCATGCGGTGGTGTCCTCCGGCATCCGAGCTCCAACGCCGGACTGCATTCGAGATATCTTTTGCAGCCGAGCACCAACGCCGGACTGTATTCGAGATATCTTCTGCAGCCGAGCACCAACACCGGACTATATCCGAGCTCCAACGTCGGACTATATCCGAGGTGTTATAGATCACCTTGGCTTGAAAAAGTTTGAACGAGGTTATCCGAGTTTAACGCTGAAAAGTTCTCTACAGAACAAGCCATTCAAATCCAAGGTTTATGTCGGACTACTTCCGAGCTCCAACGATGGTCAGCATCCGAGGTGTCGTAAACTACCTCAGTCATTTAAAAGATTGACCGAATTAAGCCGAGCTTAATGCCAGAAATGCCCTCTATGGAGCCAACCACTGGCGCCTGAGCTTTATGCTGGACTGCTTCCGAGGTGGTGCACCACCCCGACCGCGGGCTGATTTTTGTTAATATTTTTTATTGGTGCAATTTACTCTCTACTGAGATATATAGCCAGTATATGTATATCCAGTAGCCCTCAAGGTGTGCGTCGGTCTAAACCCGAGGTGCACCTGAAGGAAAACATAAAACTGTTGATCCTAGTAGTCCCTGAGACTCGGGTCGATTTGCAAAGTCGTCCTGAGGATCAACTCCTAGCTCGGCAGCATCGTAGGAATAGAAACGTAGTGTAATATATTAGAGATAATAGTGATCGGCGAACGGGTCCTTGAGAGAGGGTCTTGAGAAGTTGCCGCAATATATTAGCTTGACGCCAGATAGGTCCAGATGGTACCTATTATTGTCTGAAGACGCATTTTCCCATAGTTCGGTCAAGCCGAACACTAAGTGTTTGAATTTTTTGCATTGAACAGGCAACGCAGTAGCCCCCGAGACACTGGTCGGGTGGCAACAGAAGATCAAGGGATCGATGTGCCCCTTTAATATTTATAAATAATGAGCGTGAAGCCCAGTAGCCCCTGAGCCTTAATGTGGGAACAGGTGGCCGAATTAAGGATCGATATCCGTGTGACAGATAATTTTGTTGTGTTTAACACAAACTTCTCGAAAAGAGAATAAAAATCTCTTAAAGGAGCTAGAGCCAGCGAAAGCTGGGCTCGCCAAGGTTGGCCCCAAGGGGCTTAATCGATAGGAAATCGACGCCACTTGGGATTTAGGATAGCTTTATGTAAGTTGGTCGCTTGGTCTTTAAAAGATGAGCTGCAATAAATTGACTTTACTCGCAATTTATGATCCTATGTATCGAAGTATTTTACATCATTAATGCTCAGATCCGCATTGTACAAAACTTTGTTGACCGACCATCGGCTTCCACCTCCTCGGCCAGCAGCTGGGGAGTGTTTGTTCTTCTTTATAAAGCCTTCATGAGAGCAAAAATTTACGACAAACAAGGCAATCCGGTCATACGGTTTTATAAACAAAGGTACGCGAAGAGATATGTTATATTACTTAATGTAAGAAACATCTTCCAAGGAAAATAGTGCCGCTATCGGTTCCTTTCTTTGGGTCGTCATGCTTATCATGATCATTAAACCTCACCTCCGATCAATGTGGGAGGAAAATATTGAGGATTTAATTCGGGGAAAGTTCCCGAACTCTATGGTATTAATGAACCAAAATTTTCACTTCCGTCGTTGCCGACCAATGTGATCCTTTAAGATTGCTAGCTTTTGGCTTCACCCAGTCTGAGGTACTAACTCGGATGACCCGGTAGTAACAATCACAGAGGTGCTCCCTTTACCGCCTAGCCGGACAATCGGGAACGTAGGGGTAAGCACAAGTGCGAGGCAACCCAGCTTGGCAAAAATCTTAAGTCAAATTGATGCATATTTATGGCTTTATAACGATGATTACAGAAGTCGGCCCTTGTATATTAAATACAAATGCTGATGATATGTTTATTTTGACTCCGTTGTGACCGTTTATCAGTTGAAAGTGGCCCATCATCGGCTTCTACCCCTTTGTAGATACTACGCAGGGTGTTTCCACAAACAAGAAAACCCTTAGCCGACGTCTCGATGCCCGAAGGCGGTTGTGTTAGCGGAAGCGAGGCAATCACATATGCGGGCTTTATAACTTTCACTTAGTCATAGGAGCTTTAAACTGGGGAAGCTAGCCATGAGCCCCCGGTTAGTGTTTGGCGACAGCCGAGGTCAAGCCGTAAACACTTCGGCCGATGTTATGAACGGCTGTCACTTAACGTAGTCAACAGATCGCTGACCAGTTTACGCTTATTGTGACAGTCAGTTTTCGGCTTTCTCCACTGGGGTGCTTAACCATGCGAGCTGGAAGCACAATCGCAGTGGTTCTCCCTTTGCACACCTAACCGAACAAAGCGGAACGTAGGAGGCAAGCACAGGAGCCAGGCAACCCAACTATTGACCGAAGACACAATTTGAAACCGATGCATATATAGCAATATCCGAGAATGTATTTGCCGAATCTCTAAAGGTGTCCGACATTGCACTGCGAGACTTATGCTGTAAACACACAAATAGATTAAAAGTGCCATAATCTTGGAAAACCAAAAAAACGTAAAGAATTGACGTCCGTACAAGATCAAGTGTCCGGTGCCAATCCGAAAATTGGAAAAAGATTGTGCTTCTGCCGTGCTTTAACATGACACATCTGATCTCAAGACTTCACGCGGGTCAGCCTACGGCTTAAAGCTCCTAATTCCAAAGGCGGAGTACTTCTCAGAGGTCAGCTTAGCAAACTAAACTCGAGCGGCTTTTAGAGAGAAGACATGCTATCCGGCTATAGACCATATATTCGAGTCGAAAAAGGGAGCGGTAGAAAAAGACTTTGCAATGACCAAGAAGAAAACACATTTACTATAAAATAGCTCATATAAATTTTAAGAGCCCCAAGTAACTTGGGTAAAAGAATTTTATGTATAATGATTATATGTACCGAAGTACTTGTATCATATCTGTGTTCACCCGAACTTTAAACGCGTCTTAACCGACCGTCAGCTTCTTCCTCTTCGGTCAAGGGCCGAAAAGTGTTATGTAATCCACCTGTCGAGAATATCGACGGTGTTTCCGATAACCAGGCAACTAGGCCATAAGACTGTAACAGACAAAGCGCGCTCAGGGAACTTATGCTATATTACTAACGAAGTGTAAGAAGCATCTTCGAAGAAAATAGTACCCCCACCGATACCTTTCTTCGGTTGCTCATTGTTACTATGAGACTTGTGCAATAGATTTTTTGTACTCATGAGTTCCGTTGTGTACCGACCATGATTGAACACAATAAGAGCGCTAGCTTTCGGCTTCACCCAGTCTGAGGTCCGAGCTCGGATGACCCGATCATGACAATCGCAGAGGTGCTCACTTTACTCCCTAGCCGAACAATCGGGAAGGTAGTGGTAAACACAGGAGCAAGGCAACCCAGCTTGCGGAACACTTAAGTCAACATGGTGCATATTGATGCGTAATACACGAACAAGGAACGAAGCCATACAAGTATAATCATATGCAAGAGGAAAGGCTTCATAAAGGAAGCCCCAAATAAATGGGGTATTTGAATTTGTGTGTCACAAACAAAGTTTTGACAAGGAATTTTGTCACAAACAACTTTTTGCCAAAAAGTATAATGCTTGGTCGAACCGAACAAAATTTAAAATTGAAATTTTTTTGAGCACTAAAAGCGACTTAGCTGGTTAATGTGCTCGGTGTTGATGACGTGATTCGGGCTTATGGCGGGATGAAGACGCCCATTGATCTGTGACAGATCCGACAAGGTTCGCAGTTGTCAGCATGGCCGAGGTCCCAGCCTCCAAGCCCGAGGCGTCCGAGCAAGGAGTTCGGCACTCCGAGGTAGTGACACGGCTCGGCCAATGCAGGCCGACAGAGTGACACCGAAGTCCCTGGCGTGGGCTAATGAAGTGATGACGAAGCCCCCAGTCCAGCCGAGGTGACGTGGTATGTCAATACACCGAGGAGACAACACTGCCCGACCCGGATCGTTTACCTATGCACAGAAAATAGTGCAAACGGGAGATAACAGTAACAATAATAAATAAATAAATAAAAATCATTGCATAATTAATAATTTATGCAAAGTGAATAATAAAAGAAATATGGCCCGTGTGCCGAACACTCGATGAGGTAGAGCTCTCTCAGTGATGTCGAAGTCCCCAAGGCAACTGAGCATGTCGGTATAGCAATTGGACCAACAAGGTGATCGCACTAGCCGATTTATGCCGATTGGGATGACGGCGTTGGCTTGCCGAAGTGACCACGTGACGCAGTCGAAACCGATTACCTGCACATGTAAAATAGTGCAGGCCAACAAAAATAATATAAATATATAAAAATCCTCACATAATCAATTTACGCAAGATAATTTATTTAAAAATATGTGGCCTGGTGCCGAAGTCAATGTCGATGCAGGGCGTCGGCGTGATGCGGTAAAGGAGCGGCAAAGCCTGAATCCACAGGTCGGTCCGAGTTCCGGATGCGGCGTTCGCCGAACTATGTACGAAAACTGACCGAACAACCACGCGACCGTTGTTAATATGGTCGCCATTTGATAGACCTGTGTATATATGATGGAACAAACCAGAGTAATAATTCCTTAAGAAAAGTAAAACCAACAAGCAAAAATTTCTAGGATTAATAGCACCTGGTTTATTTGTTGTAGCAGTCCGAAGGAAAGTGACTCCCAAAATTGGAAATCGATCCGCACACCCATTGCCTAATGGGCGATGAAGTGACGACATGGCGATGCTGGTAAAGGTTGGCTCACCGAGGCAAAGCCCCCGGTCCAGCTAACGTGACGAAGCTGGTTGGCTCACGACGCTGAAGTCTCCGGAGTAGGTTGAAGAAGGGATGGCGAAGCCCCTGGTCCAGATGAGGTGACAGAGCCGGTCGGTAAGGAGATGTTGCAGCTGCCATGTCATCCGAGGTGTTGAAGTAGTTCGGCGTGATGGACATCGGCTCGAAGAAGCAACGGTGCGGCCATGCCAATGCTGGTCATAACTCGTGACGTGGTCAATGCCGGCTTGATGAAGTGACCGTGCGGCGATGCCGATGTGCCCGCTCCGTGTAATCCGTGGGGCGGCGAGGTTAGTGATGATTTATCCTTCGCGATGCGAACTCTTGTTCGGTTTGCCGAGATGATGATCCGAACAAGTCGACCTCAGCTAGACAAAGCGACGACACGTCTAGGGCAGGTCAGCAGCCGTCCAGCAACGTTGTCGGGCCGGTTTGACACCGGCGCGATGGTGAAGATCATATTAGAAAATACTTTAAAATTGGTGGGATGTGTTTGGGAACAAAACACAATACCCCATACAAAACTTCCTTCAAAAAGATGTCTGAAATCACGTTCATAAAAAAAACTCGGGTCGCATTCGTTCTCGCGCAGGAAACAGATCCGAAAAGTGATGCACTAATCGGAAGGTTCCCGGAGTTTGGACGGTCGGATCGAGCTGAAATTTTGAGGGGTGGTATATATGGGAATTGCGCAGCAGATGAACGGTTGGAACTTTCAAAGGACCTCCGAGCTGGGCTCTGGAGACCACGCCATAAACTCATCCAGATTTCCGTCCAGATTTGACAGGGCTCCGGTATATCGTAGATTGCCAGAGATTTCTCCATTGGAACTCGACGAAATTTTGCATGGTTGTTGTAGACTTAATTACGCACAATTCCATCGAAGGAATCGTCAAAGCGATGCTTGAGGAGGTGGTGGCAGCGGATACAAGTTCGCTGTCCGAAAAAACAGCACGGTCGCCTGAGGGCAATGTTGACGTTGAGCCCCCGAGCTCTGAGGATAATTCCTCCATGATCATGATAGAGATCGTAGTTGATGTTGATGAAGACCCTCATCCGAACATGACGATCGGAGGTAGGGCGCAGTCCTCGGTCAAGCCAAGGTGACCAGTCGAGCCGGCGATGAAGAAGCCGGCGTCGTAGTTGATCTGCAGTCGAGCCACTGATCCTTTGCCTATCACACAGCGGAACAAATAATGAAAGCACCATTGTCGGTGTCAAAACTGGCAGATCTCGGGTAGAGGGTCCCAAACTGTGTGTCATGGATCGATGGGTAACAAGAGACATGGGACACGATGTTTACCCAGGTTCGGTCCTTCTCTATCGAGGTAATACCCTACTTCCTGCTTGATTGATCTTGATGAATATAGGGTTACAAGAGTTGATCTACCTCGAGATCATATATTGTGGTCTAAACCCTAGAGGTATGATGATTAATGTCATAATGATCTAGCCCCTCTATCGACTAGCCTAGCATCGGTTTATATAATGCATCAGAGGCGTACGATAACAAGAGTCCTAGCCGAATAGGCCGGTGGGGAGGAGTCCTTGTCTTGATCACCAAGTCTTGTGGAATCTTCCTCGTATATGCATCAGTTGTCCAAACTGGCCCATGAGTATACGGCCATGGGGGTCCTCGGCCCAATCCAACTAATCGGGAGACGACGTGGTGAGTACCCGGCCCCCTACTCCAGAACACCATCAGTCGCACTTAATGAGTGGCAAGGGTGCGCCGACGAGCTTTTGGGCCAGCAACGAGCCCGGCCGATGGCCGTTCGTGTATCTGTCGGCGAACCGCGGACGGTGTAGATCCGAGCGGTAGAGGAGGAGTCAGTACCTGCATGCGGCATTGTGGCCTTGCCAGGGCCTCCTGGCCAAGTGCCTGGCCCGTCCATGGCACAGCGTGGCCTCCCGCAGTCGGGCGAGCTCAAGTTCGGTCGGATCCACTCCAAATCCGACCGCCGAGAGAGCAAATCAGGTGATCGTGGTTGGGTAGCTCGGGTTGTCAAGGGGTGTGACAAGGGTTGGGCCGAGTGCGCGGCCGATATGCACAGCGGCAATGGCAGCGGCGGCGGCGGCGAGGGACGAGAGTGGCGGGGGTGCGGCTGGAGTGCTCAGTGGAGAGGGGGGATAGAGAAAGGAAGGCAGGTGCCACCGACGGGCGGGCCAGGGGAGGACAAGCGGGCGCGGCGCGGCCGTCCGTGCGGTGTCCGTTTCACCTTAAAGGCCGCCCAAATTTGGGCCGTGATGGGTCAAAGTGGACATAAAACAGACAAAAGTCCGTTTACGCCCACATACTCGGCCGTCTGGTATGTTTGTTTTGCCCCCCAACGGACGCACACGAACAGGATGGGGTCGTGCGCTGGAGTTGGCCTCATTCAGATTTACCAGGAAATTAAACCAATAGGACAAGGCACATCTGACTCAAAAAGCACTCACATAAAATGCTACCACAAATCTGAACTGTCAATGTTAGTTTTGTTAGAATCAACCAAAAGTGATTTTAAGCCTCCTTCGGTTTGGAGGATTTTTATAGAAAAAAATACGAACATGGGATTTAAGAGGAAAATTTCTTAAGCCCCCTTTGATGGGGCATAAGATTGTGGATGTTACTCCAAGGTAAAGTACATTACGTAATCTTTAAATCAGTTTGCCTGAAAATTGAACCAATACGATATGGCTCACGTGACACAAAAGCAACACTTGCTGTGAAATGTTTTTTAAACAAGAAAATGAACGGTCAATGTTATTTTTGTCACATATCCACCAAAAGTGGATCTTAAAATGCTTAGATTTGAGAGTAGACAGTCAGGGATCAGAGCCAAGCCAGTGGATCTGTCGTGGTATTCTCACGGGGGGTGTTGCAAGACGACATATGCCACAAGGGCTTAGTGTGAGGGTAAGACTGCTGCTGATAGGACCGGGAGCGAGTATGCGGGTAGCACATGGTGGTTTACCCAGCTTCGGAGCTCTCCAGAGAGGTAATACTCCTACTGCTGCATGTCTGAGTGTATCTATCTGGGGTGTACATTGGGCAGTACAAAGTGCTCCTGGAGCTGTATCTGGGATCAGTGCCAAGTGCATCTGATCTGGTATATCGGATGGCCGGATGAGCATGTGTGCTCTAGTGGCCGAATGGCACTTGGCCATGGGTGTGTGCGTGAGCATGTGTGTGCCCCTGGGAGTCCATCCCCTGGATGGATGGATGTGTGCCTTTATATAGGCATGACTAGCTTACTATCTAAGCTATGTGGTGGTATGGGAGCAAGGCATGGTGGGTGTCATCCTTGTCCCCTGGGTCACTTCATAAATAATGCCAGAGGACAAGTTACACTATACATGATGGCTGAGATGACACGTAAATAGTGCTCGGGTACGATCGTCACGTCGGTGTCTTGTCGATGTCGCTTTGGGCTGCAGTCGGCAGCCGGCTGGTTGGCATAGTCGGCAACCGGCTGGTTGGAGCAGTCGGCAGCCGGCTGGTTAGCATAGTCGGCAGCCGGCTGGTTGGAGCAGTCGGCAGCAGGCAGCCGGCCGGACAGAGCAGTCGGACGGGGAGCCGGCAGGAGTGGCCGGGCAGTCGGACTGAGGGGCTTTGCTAGCCCCGATGTCTTGAAATATCGTCTTGCCGTCTTCGGGGTACCCGTGGTCAATTACTCCGACAGTAGCCCCCAAGCCTCCGGGCAACTTGGCAAAGTTGGGCGGAGCTTTTTTGGCGAGTGTTCATGGAAATGATCATGAAAAAAAGACAAAGTCAGTCCATGCAGATATATCAAATGTTTGGTTTTAGCATTGCAAGTTTTATGCGGAGGGTGCTGACTCGGTTTCGTCCGAGCCCCCTTCTATCTTTTTCATGTCCCCTCCGCTCTTTGGCTTGTGCTCTCGCTAGCCGGACAGCCGTTCTGCGGTCTGTGGCTGAGAGTGGGCCGCGGAGTGGAGTGTACAGTACTCAGACTCTGGGAGCAGATTCGACCGAGCAGATACTCATAAAGGAAACGGTCGGGTCACCCGAAGCATTTTTCTTCACGGATGTTTTTCGCGTGGGTGGCCTCCAGCGTTCACTCTTGCTAGCCGGACAGCCGCTCTGCGGTCTGTGACTGAGAGTGGGCCTTTGGTACCGCGCACGCTACTAAGCCGTCTGCGGGAACTAACGTCTCAGGCCAAGCGGCTAGCCCCCGGGCCAACTCTGGCTGGCGCCGGGTGAACAGTAGTGCAACTGTAATAAAAATGCGGAGATAGCCCCCGAGCATCGCTCGAGGTTATCCGTGCTTTCGCGGTGCAAAAAATATGCGAGTGAGGAGTTCACATTGATTTTCGTGTAGTCACGGTCGTCGAAGACAGCCGGCGCGACTGGACGCTCGCGGAGCACGCCGGGCATCCGCTGGGTGTAGCCCCCGAGCCCCCGGGTGCTCGAAGGAGGGTCCCGGCCGGTCAGGCTCGACCGGCCAAGCGGCGAGGTAACTTGCAGTGCCCGCTTCTTCTTTCTTCTCTTCTACCGGCTGCTGGCAGGCCGGACAAAACTCTTCTCTTGTCTCTTGTTTTGTATCTTGCAATCTTTCATGGGGGCGCGCCAGCGCATCCACTGGGTGTAGCCCCCGAAATTCGGGCCGACTGCTGAGTAGTCGGGCCGGATCTCCCGGCGACTACTTTGTCTTCTCTCGCGGGGGCGCGTCAGCGCACCCGCTGGGTGTAGCCCCCGAGATTCGGACCGACTACTGAGCAGTCGGGCCGGATCTCCCGGCAACTACTTTGTCTTCTCTCTGGCGGGGGCGCGTTAGCGCACCCGCTGGGTGTAGCCCCCGAGATTCGGGCTGACTGCTGAGCAGTCGGGCCTGATCTCCCGGCAACTATTTTGTCTTCTCTCTGGCGGGGGCGCGTCAGCGCACCCGCTGAGTGTAGCCCCCGAGATTCCGGCCGACTGCTGAGCAGTCGGGCCGTCTCTCACGGCAACTACTTTGTCTTCTCTCTTTTTCTCTTCAGCCGGCTGTGCACAGTCGGACTGACTCGTTTTTTTTTCTCAGCACCTGGCCACTTTCTCAGCCGGACGCAATGCTCTTTCTTTTCTTTTCTTTTTGCAGCTGGAGCCATATCCAGCCGGCATCTCTTTTTTTTTTACAGTCAGCCGGCTGGGAACCCGGCCTGACTTTTCGGGCGGCCGAATGGGGACCCGGCGACGCGAGCAGTCGGCCACCAGGCAATCAGCCTCTTTTTTATCTCTTTTTTTTGGAAGCCGGCCTCTGACTTTTCCAGCCGGACTGCTTTTTCTTTCTCTCTTTTCTGCCCGAGCAGCCACGAATGGGGGTCTGCGCGCGCGCGGGGCCGGCTGGCGGCGACCCGGCCGCGGGCGAGCGGGAGGCGTGCGGGGCCGGCAGGCCTGGGAGGCGAGAGGCGGCGTGGGGTGCGGAGCTGGAGTCGGACGCAGCCGGAGGCGGCGAGCCGGCCGTGGGCGGAGCTCTCGGCCACGGGCGAGGCCTTAGGCGGCGAGCCCGGGCGGGGCCGGGTTGGCGAGCCTAGGCGGTGGCGGAGGAGGCCAGGCGCGGGAGGAGCCGACACTGAGGACCCGGTGGGGGAGGAGCCGGCCCGGGCTGGGCGAACGGAGGGCGCGGGAGACCCAGCGGGCGTGGACGGAGGCGGAGAGGTTCGCCAACGCGTGGGGCGGAGCGGAGCTGGCCGGGGCGACGACGGACGAGCAGGAGCCGACTGGGCGACGGAGGCGGCCATAGGCGGAGTGGGAGCCGGCCGGCGCGACCCGGCCCCGGGCGGAGGCGGAGCCGGCTGGCTCGACCCGGCCCCGGGCGGACGCGGAGCCGGCGGGCGCGGAAGGGGCCGGCCGGGAGGCGGGACGCGGCGCGACCGAGTCGAGGTGGAGGCTGGAGGAGTCGGCCGGGCATCGCGAGGCGGCGCAGACTGCGCGCGGTCAACCGTCCAGGCGCGGAGCGACCCGAGGCGGGGCCAAACGGCGCCGGCGACAGGAGCCTGCCGCGGGTGGAGGGCCGGACGCGGTCTGTCCTGGGACGGCCGGGCGAACGAGGCAGGAGCCGGAGAAGAGGACCAGGGGGTCCGGTGCAAGCGCAGCAGCGAGGAGCACCGCCAGTGGCTGCGCGCGCCGGAGCGCTGCCGGTGGCAGCACGCATAGATCGAGCGTCGAGGTCGCGCCAACGTGCGAAGTTCATCTGGTTTGCATCTGGGTAGTGTATGGGTAGTGTATGGGGTAGTATTTTGCTAGTGTATGGCCAATGGTTTGACTATTTGACTTAGTAGCTAGCTAGCTTGCATAGATGGAGTATATGGAGGAGCGAGCGCTCGTGTGTCGCCTAAAGCAAGGCGCAACATGGAGGGAAGCAAACGCAAGCGGCGCGTGGATGGCCATGGTCAACCGAAACGAGGCCCCGCGCGCGGCGCGCGCGCGGGCGGATAGTCGGCGTCGCAATGGTGGTGACGAAGAGGGCGAGGCCGATGGCGAGGTCACGCCGTCCCTCACGGCCATTCCGGGGGCATGTTGATGTCGAGCCCTCGACCGCTATTGGAGAGACGGCGCGACGCCGCGGCGGAGGTGGTGAAGAAAAAATGGTCCCGCCCGGACAGCGAAACCAGCAGCAGCGTGGTAGCATAGTAGTAGTACCGCCCCACAGTGGGCGTCAAATGTCGTGCTATTCTCACGGGGGGTGTTGCAAGACAACATATGCCACAAGGGCTTAGCACGTGGTGGTTTACCCAGTTTCGGAGCTCTCCGGAAAGATAATACTCCTACTGCTGCATGTTTGAGTGTATCTATGTGGGGTGTACATCGGGCAGTACAAAGTGCTCCTGGAACTGTATCTGGGATCAGTGCCAAGTGCATCTGATCTGGTATATCGGATGGCCGGATGAGCATCTGTGCTCTAGTGGCCGAATGGCACTTGGCCGTGGGTGTGTGCATGAGCATGTGTGTGCCCTGGGAGTCCATCCCCAATGGATGGATGTGTGCCTTTATATAGGCATGGCTAGCTTACTGTCTAAACTATGTGGTGGTATGGGAGCAAGGCATGGTGGGTGTCGTCCTTGTCCCCTGGGTCACTTTATAAATAGTGCCAGGGGACAACTGAAACTATACATGATGGTTGAAATGACACGTAAATAGTGCTCGGGTACGATCATTTCGTCGGTGTCTTGTCGATGTCGCTTCGGGCTGCAGTCGGCAGCCGGCTGGTTGGCATAGTCGGCAGCCGGCTGGTTGGAGCAGTCGGCAGCCGGCAGCCGGCCGGACAGAGCAGTCGGACGGGGAGCCGGCAGGAGCGGGCGGGCAGTCGGTCTGAGGGGCTTTGCTAGCCCCGATGTCTTGAAATATCGTCTTGCCGTCTTCGGAATGCCCGTGGTCAATTACTCCGACAAGATCACCTGGGGTTGCCACTTTTGGATGACGGTAAATTACTACCTTGGGTAGTGGAGTAGGAGTACCTAATTAAGGCAGTGCCAGCTGCATGTTTTTTTATTTCCCAAAACCATGACCATTAGTGGGCATAACGTGGTACTCCTTTGGAGGGTGCATGCTCGCCAAAAAAAAAACTGACACTCCTTATTGTGTAAGGTAGAGTGCTTAATAATTCATATTTGCAAGTAAACCAATACGACAAGGCTCACGTGACATAAAAAGCAGTACTATCAAATGTTACTCCCTCCGTTTTTTTTTGGGTTACTCCCTCCATTTCATAATGTTGTGTGTACAGATTTTTTGAAAAGTCATACTTTTAAAACTTTGACCAAATTGTTAAACATAACTATTTATGTCTGCAATACCAAATATGTAAAATATGAAAGTTCATTTTATAATGAATCTAATGATATGAGTTTGGCGTTTTAGATGTAAATGTTTTTCTCCATAGATTTGGTGAGAGTTTGTGATGCTTGACTTTTCAAAAAATATATATGCACTGCTTACACTAGTAGAAAACAAGACATTAGTCCCGGTTTCAGAGGGCCTTTAGTACCGGTTCGGCAACCGGCACTAATGCCCACCATTTTTAGTCCCGGTCGTGTTACGAACCGGGACTAAAGGGGATCCACGTGGCCGCTGTGGGGCGCCCAGGCGGGAGGACCTTTAGTCCCGGTTTGTAACACCGACCGAGACTAAAAAGGTAGCCACGCGTCAGCAGCTGCAGGCACTAGGCTTTTTGAGGGGTTTAGGCTTTTGGAGGGTTTAGGGGTTTTCATATTGTGTTTCCCCCTTTTATTTTTGTGTTTACCCCTTTTATTCTTTTATATTTTAGGGTTTCATTTTTATTTTATGTTTTCCATTCAACTCGACGCTAGCTACTACATATAGCAATGAAGGAACCATTACACAACATCATCATGAATATATATAGAGAGTAGTGACCTCTCTTTCTCCGTGATTGGTCGAACAACAAGTTTTTGTATATCTATCTGATGCTACTACATATAGTACACGATCATGCATATATACAATATAACATCTCTTAAGATCCCCAACATCTACCAAAATCGCATTGCAATTCCCGATAGTATTCTCCATCTGTAGATATGATGTGCTAAACAAAAAATCCCATCCCTCTTGAACTGCATTTATGCGATCATTTGGTAGGAGTTAGTTCCGCTTCTCGCAGATCTAATTTAAAGAAGGGGGTTATCGGTGTCAAAACCGGCAGATCTCGGGTAGGGGGTCCCAAGCTATATGTCTAAGGATCGGTGGTAACTATGATCGAAGGGACACAGTTTTTACCCAGGTTCGGGCCCTCTTAATGGAGGTAAAACCCTACTTCTGCTTGATTATATTCGAAGTGTATATGGGTTACAAGAGTTGATCTACTACGAGATCGTTTCGCTAACCCTAATTTGGCTAGCTGAGTAATGTTGACTCCTGCCTCCGATCTAACCCTCCGGTTTATATAGACACAGGAGTGGCTTAGGGTTTGTACAAAGTCGGTTTAACAGAAAGGAAATAACATATCCGAACACCTAAACTTGCCATCCACGAATACGGGAGTCCCTTCCAGACACGAGAGGTGATCTTCTGTCTTGTATCTTGACGGCCCATCAGTCCGGCCCATGTCCAACAGACCGGACGCCCAAGGACCCCCTAGTCCAGGACTCCCACAGTAGCCCCTGAACCAGTCTTCAATGACGACGTGTTCGGCGTGTGGATTATCTTCGGCATTGCGAGGCGGGTTCCTTGAATAATACACATCAGTTTTCCTCCATAAAAGAATTGTATCCAGCTTTGCATAGTTAACACAACCCTTAGCCGTGAAGGTTGGATATATAAAAAATAAGAATAGTGTCTTTTACTCACAACTTTTTCGGTGAAGCGTCAGACTTGACCCTTTGATGTTTTGAACCATTTTTACATCCCGCGTTCTGTGTTTCGAGGCCAAGCCCCATTGGCCTGTCCTGTCAGAACAGAGATCGTGCCCACTTAATATGGGATTGCTCATCAATAAAATTTGGGTAATCCAACCGTTTACGGCGCGCGCTTTCATTGGGAATAGGCGAGCTAGGCGCAAGTGGGGGGGCGTTGGCATTTTTACCGCCTATAAGAGGGCAATAGATTCCTCTTTTCTTCCCCACACCTTCCAGTCTCCTCTACCTTCCCATCTCCCAAGCTCTCAGCGCCCGAAAAGTCTCTGTCTTTCTCACCACCACCACCACCACCTCCTCGGACCATGGCCAGATCCGGTTCCAAGGGCAAGTGGGAGGCCTCCTCCATCACAGAGAAGGAGATAAAGTACCTCCGAAGTGCGGGATACCTCGCCGCCACCATCGCGCATAGGCTCCCCCCAAGGGACAGACCATCCCCACTCCGGAGGCCGGCGAACGAGTCGTCTTCCTTCCTCATTTCCTTAGAGGGTTAGGTTTTCCACTCCACCCATTCGTCCGTGGAGTTATGTTTTACTACAGGCTAGATTTCCTTGATCTAGCCCCGAACTCTTTCATCCACATCTCGGCATTTATCGTCGTGTGTGAGCCTCTTCTCCGCATCCACCCACACTTAGGCCTGTGGCTGAAGGTCTTCAATGTGAAGCCGAAGGTGGTCGACGGGCAGCATGCGGACTGCGGCGGAGCTATGATCGGCAAGCTGCCCAGCGTCACATGGCCCAAGGGGGCCTTCGTGGAGACCATCAAGATCTAGCAATAGGAGTGGTTTTATATCACTGAGTCATGCCGCACTAAGTGGGCGGCGATTCCGGAATTCAGATCTGGACCCCCCATGAGGCTCGTCTCCTGGACCACGAAGGGCCACGACTGGGGGTCTCAGACGGAGGTGCAGACGCTGCAAATGTGTATCACCAACATGCTGAGCAAAAACGTTGGTCTAACCAATGTAGTGCAAATTATGCTCTTCCGCGGCATCCTCCCATGCCAGCTCCGGACTTCCTCCATGTGGGAGTTCAATGCAGAGGAGTCGCGGACTCTGCAACATTTCCTCAGCACAACGCACGAGGGAATGTGGAAGCTGCTCTTCAAGGCACAGAAGAGCTGGCCCATGGAGACCGAAGACGTCGGCCTCAACGCCAAGAATCCGGCCACTCCAGTAAGTGTTTAACTTTCCGAAGACATACCTAGTTTATATATTCAATCGATACAAAACTCATCAGCCAATCTTTTTTGCAGGGCTGGACCAAGAAGTCGGAGCGGATTAAGAGTCCGGCTCCGTTGCCCGAAGACCCAGTCACTCCTCAGTTGGAGGAGATGCTGGTCCCAGCGCCTTATCAGGCGCTGGAGAAGAAAATCAAGAAGAAGGGATCCTTGGGCCCCGCCGCAAAGGCCCTTCAGACGCATTGTCCGGAGAGATCGAGGATGTCTCCTCTCACGAGGAAGACGAAGACGAAGAGGAGGAGGAGGAGGAAGTGGAGAGCGACTCCCCACTCAAGACGAGTAGCGGAAAGAGCACAACCTCCGAGAACCTGGAGGGAGCGACGCCGAAGAAGGGGAGGGTAGTCCTCTCCGATAGTTCAGATTCAAAGTCCGAACACAACCCGAAGAGGATCCAAAGGGAGAAGCCCCTGGCCGAAACGTAAGTATCGAAAACTTACTTGTTCAGTTATCGCTTAATCTGCCTTTGTTTTATGAATCAAGTCTTTTCTTTGCCTTTCAGCCCTCCGCGCGAGATCCTGATTCCCTCTTCTTCGGAGGGGAACTCTCTGGCACCTTAAGAGGTGGAGAGTGAAGGACCATCGCACGCCTTCTTCCCCCTGCCATGGAGGACATCGAGGTGTCATCCCAAAGTACATCTCCTGCCCGAGGAGGAGCGGACGAGGCCATCAAGAAGGCGCACGAGGATAACACCTCGGACGCTGTCGTGGAAATATCACGTCAGATGTCCTCGTGAAAGGACTTGTCATGGAGCCATCGCGACGGGTTAACTTAAAGGGGTTAAACTGGACAAAGGACACGAGGATTTTATACTAGTTCGGCCCCTTCGATGAAGGTGAAAGCCTACATCTAGTTGTGTTGGGATTATTGGGGTCTCGATAGCCAGGGAGCAAAACATGCTATGCCTGGCTCTCGAGTTGTTGTCTCTTGTCCTTGAACCGCCGCCGGGTCGTCCCCTTATATACACGGGTTGACGCCCAGCCGGTCTACAGAGTCCCGAGGGCGGCTCATACAAGTGTCCGGCTCGGCCTCTCCTTTCCTGTCTTACAATACAAGTTACATAGTTATGACGGTTTACCACTATGGGCCCTAATCCTCCTCTTGGGCTCCGGACCTCTAAGCTTCATTAGTAGAGCGCCATATTTTGGGTCTTCATGGGGTTCAATATGGTTGAGTGTGAACCGGCCCCTCCTGGGCGGTTTATACTCAGTAGTTATATCCCCAACATTAGGCCCCAGATTGATTTGAACCTGTTCAGGGGCCGGTTTATACTCAGTAGTTATATCCCCAACATTAGGCCCGAGATTGATTTGCACCTGTGCATGTCAATCTTCGGTACTTAGAAAAATCCTGTGAACATCTTCTTACACTTTTCGTAAACCGCCATGATGTCTTCTCCTATAAACTTTGTTAAACCGCCATGACGTCATCCTCTGGACACAGCAACGGTTCATCATGACGTCATCTCCATATAAAAAGATTAAAAAGATTCCCTTCATTAATGGTATCCCGAAGATCGAGGCGACAGGCGCGCCTTCTTTGCCGCTTCAGGCTCCTCGATTCTTGCGCCTGCCACTTATCCCTTTCTCCTTATAAATAAGGCCGGCAGGTCTTTTCATTCTCTCCCCTTGCCTCTTCTTCTTCCTCTCGCGACCCGACGAACGCAAGCTCCGCCGCCGCCGCCGAGCGCATCATCGTCTTCGTCTCTGCATCGTCTAGGCCGCTGCATCAACCTGAAAAGCTCCAGAGAACAGCGACGCCCCTCCGCAACAGATCCACTGCCGTAAGTTTTCCTTTTCCGCATCTTTAGACCTATGCTAGGGTTAGCGAGTTCATCTGTACAACTCCTCGTTCATCTACGTTCTTCGCATTTGCTTCTGCCGTGGTTTCTTTGATCCAACTGTAGCGTAGATCTCGTGCAGTAGATGCTCCGCATCCATTTTCAGGACTAGTAGATCTTCCTTCTTTGTAAAGAATCCTCAGTAGAACACACGAACTTCTCTGTTCTGCTTAACGCCTTCATAGGTCACAGAAAGTTTTCTTTACTAAAGCATGGTAGATCCAAAATAATTTCATCATTGTGTGAAACATGTTTTCTGCAACACTTAGTGAATTTCATTTCTGTTGCTTCCCTTATAGGCGGTTTAACTTGTACAAAGTCATAATCCGCCTGGTACCATTAGCCCTCACTTAAACCGCCATTTAACTTGAGTAGTAGTAGCTAGTTTAACATGCATAATTTCCCGGTTTAACTCTGGTTGGTATATATCAACTTTGAATCGTAAACCGGCCTTCATGCTTTTTTCAGTTTCCTTTCCAACATGACTAAGCAATTCGCCGCATGCAACTGGGTTCCTTCCCGGATCATCGAAACACAGCTTAATGGATATGTTTTGACCGACGCTTTAGCCAAGAAAGACATCCTCCATTGGCGAGTTCCCGGCCCTGAGTGCTCTCCAGAGCCTTAAAACGGGGAAGTAATTGTATTCATGCAACATCTAGACCGGGGTTTTAGCCCGCCCGGTTCTAAGTTTTTCCGGGATGTGCTCGCTAGCTTTCAACTCCATCCTCAGGATATTGGACCAAATTCTGTGTCCAACATATGCAACTTTCAAGTGTTCTGCGAAGTTTATCTTCAAGAGGAGCCAACTGTGGAGCTTTTCGGAGACTTCTTCCATTTGAATCGCCGGACCGAATACTCTGACGGCCCCAACACTGAACTTGGTGGCGTATCAATTCAGAAAAGGAAAGAAGTTGACTTCCCTCATGCAAAACACCACAGCCATCAAAAGAATTGGAACCAAACCTGGTTTTATTGTTTGAACACTGCACCTGCTGATGAGAACCCTCTGCCGTGTTACCGTGCTCAGCGACTTAGCAATAGCCATCCAGTGCCTCCATGGCTCACCGCTAAAGAGCGGCAAGTTTATGCACCGGAAATCATTAAGCTCTAGGCCCTCCTAGGGAACGGTCTAACTGGCATTGACCTTGTTCGATGCTGGGTTTCATGGGGTATCCTTGCCTTAAGCCGCCGCCCCGGTTTGATGCATGAGTATACCGGAGACGTAAAAGAGCCTCAATGGTCCAATGAGATAGAAAAAACGGATGAGGAAGTTACTGAAGCCGTAAGAAGATGTTGATGAACCGATTGCTCAATGCAGCAAGACCGGATTGGCTCCTTTTTGCACCTCCAACAAACCGCCAGCAGTAAGAACTTTATCCTTTTCCACCTTTATTGATCCGTTTCCGGTTTAACCTTATTCTGATAATCCTTTGTTTTGTTTTTACAGGCCAACCGCTCTTTCTGGAAGAGGAAAGCTTCAGACAAACCGGTGAGGACTCAACGCCCCAAAACGAAAATCATAAACAGAACGGCTAAGAAGAAAACCGCCGAGTCTTCTGATCCACCTGAAGATGTTGACGAGTCAGATCCAGAGGTAGAACTTGACTCACTTGGTTCTTTTTTCATATGCCTTATTGACAATGACTATTCCCAGGATGATGCGGAGGCCAGCCATGCAGACCATGTAGAGGTAATCTCACCTTCCTCTGATTCTGACCTTGTGCCGATTCAAAGATTTCGTCGTGCCGTTCGGAAAGTAAAACACTCTCACCCTCTTGCTCATTTGGATCCACAATTTTCTTTGAAGACACAGCAAACTGAAGGTCATCGCACAACCTGGCACAGCGGCCAACAGGTCACCTCTTCCGGTTTACCGGATACTGCAAATAGGAAGCATCGTCCAGAGGTTTCTTGTTCTCCCGAAAGTCTTTATCCCTTGAAGGGTTGCTTCCGTGACCCTCTTAATCCGTCTGACTCAAATTACCAGATGTTTTCCAATTCTTCATCTGGCGGTTCATCCACCACTCATATGCCTCCCCTCAAGACCATCCCTGGGTAAAGGATACTGTTTTTAACTTTGTCTTTTTGCACCGGTTTATCAACTGACCTCTTGTTTTAATATCACAGTGCCAAAGCTCGTCTGAGCAAGAAAGCCAAGATAACTGTCCCTACTGAAGAAGTTGAACCGGACAGAATTTTAGAAGGTGCTGACAAAGAAGCTGACATTGCCATTGATGATCATGTACCTCAAAATCAGGACACATATGTTGAACCGCTTGAAGTCAATCCGGCCAGTCCACATGCTGATCCTCCAAGCCCGGCCAAGGGTGATGATGCACCAAGCCCGGCCAGGGATACTATCAACCCGCCAACCCCCTCAAAAGGTGGTGATGGTGATGTTGTTATCACTGGTCATGGATTCACTGCCCCTGGCAACCCAGTTGTTTTGTCAAAGCACACTGCCAAGGAGGAATTTGCAGCTACGGGCAAAAGGAAGGGGAAGTCAGATTTGTCCAGCTTTGTTAATCTTAGCACCGAGGAACTTCATTCCGGATTCTTAAACCGCCTCTTCACAAGCCGGGATTATGAAGCCGGTTTGGTGAACTTGATGAAGGATCGTTATGAGGTAATCTTCAGAACACTTTAAATTTACTTGCAACGTATATCAACTCCATAGTAGCCCCCAAGGGCCGGTTTATCTCTTGTAGACAAACCGGATCTTATGGTATTAAAAATACTTCAACTGAGTAGCCCCAAGGGCCGGTTTACCTTATGAAGATGAACCGGTACTTTCTGTTAACCCTTTGTCTTTATCAACTGCCTTCAGCGTGAATGTAGCTGATCAATTAGGCATTAGCCCCCAAGTGCCAAGTTTAATACTTGTATTGAATCTTGGGACTTTTTTTCATATCCGGTTTAAGAAGCAATCCGCATTAGCCCCCAAGTGCCAAGCGTGTAACTTGTTATGCACTTCAGACTTTAAGAGATATTAACCGCTTTATCATCTGACTTTGCAGACTGATATAAAGACCAAAGAGTCTCAAATCGCCGATCTTCAAGAAAACATCAAGTCCCACCAAGAAGAGACCTCTAAAGCCAAAGATGAGCTAAAGGGCGCCTTGACTACCATGGAACAATTGAAGGATGGCTTCAAAACTGAACGCACCAACCGGGAGACTAGAAGGGCTGCTCTGTCGAAGCAAGCTGAAGACGCCGAAGCAGCTTTTAAACCGGTTGAGGAAGAGCTGACTGGGCTGAAATATCAAGTGAACACCATGACAGCTGCAGTTTTTGGTAAGTACTTTATAATAGCCTGATCTGAAGTATTGTTCAACTCCGCCGGTTTAACATTAAGTTCTTAAACCGTCTCAGGTAATCGCATTGCTCATCTTGGAGCGGATATGCGGATGAAGTTGAAGGCGGCTTACACGTTGATTGAGCAACTGTATACTGGCGCACAACGAGTCATCTCTGCAGCTTTATACAACAAACCGACACCCACCTTGATCAAGGATACCTTGGTCAGGCTCTCAATGACTGCTTCTCAGATAGAGGAGGTGAAGTGGTCGGCTGCCAGAGCGGGCGCTTTACTAGCGCTGACTCATGCCAAATCATGGATAGCTGACCTGGATCAAGTTGATATCGCCAAGGGTTATCTGGATGAACAGGAAAATGGATCAGCATTCGACAATGAAGCCCTCAAGGCCCTGACCAAGGAGATACGTCCGGTAGCAAGTCAGCTGGCTGATGAGGTGAATTTGACTTCGCATCGGTCCTTCTATGATGCCAACAACCATCGAGTTGACACTGCTATGAAGGAAGTGCAGAATCTTATTCTGCCAATTCGTAAGCACACTTATGCTCCTGACGTTGAACCGTCGAACCTTATAAGTGAAGAGGCTGTCTTTCAAGCTTTAACCCGGATTGACTGGACCACCGTTGACTTCCAGCCACTGGGTGGAGAGGAGGAGGTTGAACCGACGCCTGAAGATCCATCAACATCACGTCAACCCGGTGATGAATCATGATCTGGCAATGTGGTTATTGTCACAGACTTTCTTCTATAAAAAACAATCATTATTTTGGGCCTCAAAGCGCCTTGTAATAGGCTAGTGAAAATACTTTGCTCTGTGGCACTGATGCATGACGTTGTTGATCCACCATGATATTTGCTGTGCTTGATTACACTTTGATAATTTTCATGCGATTCTGATATCTGCATAAAAAGAATTGTCCTGGCGGTTTACCATCGGACGGGTCATAATGCCCAAGAAAAAGCCTGGCTAATAACCAGAGTAGAATAAATATGAAATAACTCATACCTGTGATATGAAATCACTTAGTTGGTTAACCGACTTTTATTGTAGTAAGGGTGAAGACCCAAATCTTGAGCTGTTATAACTCTCACCATGTAATGATGTTGTGTAATAAGTCATGCCGGCTTACGATGAACACCAGATGATCAAACTGGTGACATATAGTCAAAGCCAGGCTGGGTTTTTTAAACACCGGTTTGATAAGATGGTCTGACAACTTTTAGTTGAAAGCCAAGCCGGGTTAACAAAGACCGGGTTATTATGATGACTGAAAAGCCATATCGGGTCAAGAGACACCGGTTTAACATAAAATTCATTCAAAGAGAAAAATCTTGACAAAGGCAAATAAAACCGTGTAGTCGAGGGTTTTCGAGGGCTGCCGGGTCCAAATACGAGGCTTTTCATAGGCTGCCAGGCCACTGAGTTAAACCATTTTGCAAAGCCTTTTAAGATGGACCTCCAACTAACCAATCGTCGTTTTAACTTTGACAAGATCAGGGTCTGTATAAGATTGACTTGTCAAACGTTCGGCGGGTCGTGCCAGGATTACCTGGATAGGAGTGGCTTACTTGATGAAGGCAGGTTAACCCAGGGTTTTAGGTGAATACACCAGGCTTCCAAGCCGTGGGTCGATATCCAATTACAAGGGTCCTTTCAAACTCTTTGTTACTTTACACAAAGAGCCCCCAAGTAACTTTGTGAGCTGTGCTCATGGGTGCCTATGTTTGAGCTGTGCATAGCATCCAAACTCTCTTTGGCCCCTTGGGTGTGAAGCTCCCAAGCTGTATTGTGGCATGATAGCCGGTTTAATAGGTAGTACTCCGCTTTGCCAGCTTAAGCACCCATGTAACTCAAAGGATATTTGAGAAAAAACAGCAGAGGCCCTGCTTATAGCAAGGATGCCGATTTATTATATTGATCATAATATATACATTGTCGACATATGTACATAAGAGAAGCCTATGGCTCAAGTATAGTAAGGCCGAAGGAGAGCTATGTTCCACGGCCGCCGGGTGTCCTCCTCAGAACTGCGTGAGTTGTCTCAAACATCAATTAAGTAGTACGATCCGTTGTGCAGATTCTTGCTGACCACAAAGGGTCCTTCCCAAGGTGGGGATAACTTGTGCATATCGGTCTGATCCTAGATGAGCCGGAGCACCAAGTCACCTTCTTGAAAGGTTCTTGTTTTAACCCGACGATTGTGATAACATCACAGATCTTGCTGATAAACCGCCGAACGAGCCAAAGCCATGTCCCGTTTTTCATCTAACAGGTCCAACGCCTCCTGGCGTGCTTGCTCATTGTCCGCTTCAAAATAATTGGCAACCCGGGGCCAATCATGACGAATATCACTTGGGAGGACCGCCTCTGCCCCGTAAACCATGAAGAAAGGTGTATAACCCGTTGATCTGTTGGGGGTGGTGTTGATGCTCCATAACACAGAAGGCAATTCTTCCACCCAACAACCCGGGTCCGCTTTAAAGGAACCATGAGCCGGGACTTGATACCCTTCAAGATTTCTTGATTGGCTCTCTCAGCTTGACCATTGGACTGGGGGTGTGCCACAGATGCTAAATCAAGCCAGATGTGCTCTCTCTGACAGAAATCCTCCATCTCACCTTTAGAAAGGTTTGTACCATTATCCGTGATGATGCTGTGTGGAAAACCAAAGCGGAAGATAATATTTTTGAGAAATTGAACCGCCGTAGCTGCATCACACTTGCTGACGGGCTCCGCTTCGACCCATTTAGTGAACTTGTCAACCGCCACCAATAGGTGGGTCTTCTTATACTTGGAGCGCTTAAATGGCCCACCATATCAAGCCCCCAAGTGGCAAATGGCCAAGTGATGGGAATCATCCTTAACTCTTGAGCCGGAACATGAGCTCGGCGTGAAAACTTCTGACAAGCATCACACCGCTTTACCAAATCCTCGGCATTAGCATGAGCTGTCAACCAATAGAACCCATGACGAAAAGCTTTCGCAACCAGGGATTTTGAACCGACATGATGACCACAATCCCCTTCATGAATTTCCCGTAGAATCTCTTGGCCTTCTTCAGGAGAAACACAACGCTGGAATACGCATGAAACGGTGCAGCGGTGTAACTCGCCATTGTGAATAACCATGGACTTGGATCGCCAGACTATCTGCCGGGCCAGAACTTCATCGTCTGGTAACTCGTCCCAGTTCATATACGCCAAAAATGGAACCGTCCAATATGGAAAAACATGTAAAGCGGCCACCAATTGGGCCTCCGGATTAGGAACAGCTAAATCCTCCTGTGTAGGCAACTTAACAGATGGGTTATGCAAGATATCTAGAAAGGTATTGGGAGGTACCGGTTTACGCTGAGATCCCAGCCGGCTTAAAGCATCTGCCGCTTCGTTTCTACGCTGATCAATATGCTCAACCTGATACCCTTTGAAGTAACCCGCCACAATATCCACCTCGCGTCTGTAAGTCGCCATGAGTGGATCCTTAGAATCCCAAGTGCCAGAAACTTGCTGGGCCACCAGATCAGAGTCTCCAAAGCATCGTACCCGGCTTAAATTCATCTCTTTGGCCACACGGAGCCCGTGGAGTAAAGCCTCGTACTCAGTTGCATTGTTAGTACAGGGTAACATTAAACGGAGAACATAATGAATTTTATCACCTCGAAGGGAAGTAAGGACAACTCCAGCCCCCGAGCCCTCCAATTGCATGGATCCATCAAAGTGAATAGTCCAGTATGTATTATCCGGTTTGTCCTCTAATGCCTGTAACTCGGTCCAATCATTGATGAAGTAAACAAGCGCCTGAGATTTGATGGCTGTTCAAGGCATATACTTCAACCCATGTGGACCAAGCTCAATCACCCACTTTGCAACCTGGCCAGTTGCCTCCCTGTTCTGAATTATATCACCCAAAGGAGCTGAACTGACAACTGTAATGGGATGGCCTTAAAAGTATTGTTTGAGCTTCCGACTTGCCATAAAAACCCCATAGACCAACTTCTGCCAATGCGGATATTGTTGATTTGACTCAATGAGCACCTCACTGATATAGTAAACCGGCCGTTGAACCGGATATTCCTTGCCAGCCTCCTTGCGCTCCACCGCAATTGCCACACTGATAGCACGGGCATTAGCAGCCACGTACAATAACAAGGGCTCTTTGTCAACCGGAGCAGCAAGGACCGGCGGTTCAACCAATTGCCGCTTCAAGTCTTCAAACGCCGCATTAGCCACATCACTCTAGACAAAGGTGTTTGTTTTCTTCAACATCTGATATAAAGGGATCACCTTCTCTCCCAAGCGGCTAATAAACCGGCTTAGGGTTGCAATTCGACCTGCCAAATGTTGAACATCATTAATGCACACCGGTTTAGCCAAAGATGTAATCGCTTTGATCTTCTCCGGATTAGCCTCAATGCCTCTGTTGGACACCAGAAAACCTAGAAGCTTGCCTATGGGAACACCGAAAACAATTGAGCATCATCTTGTAAACATGCAGATTGTCAAAGGTCTCCTTGAGATCATTTATCAATGTCTCCTTCTTCCTAGATTTTACTACAATGTCATCAACATAGGCATGAACATTGTGCCCAATCTGAGTGTGAAGACAATTTTGCACACAGTGCTGATAAGTTGCCTGTGCACTCTTGAGCCCAAAGGGCATAGAAACATAGCAGAAGGCTCCAAAGGGAGTGATGAAGGTGGTCTTCTCCTGGTCCTTAACTGCTATTTTGATCTGATGATAACCTGAATAAGCATCCAAGAAACTCAAATGCTCACAACCCGCCGTCGCATCAATGATCTGATCAATACGCGGGAGAGCAAAAGGATCGGCCGGACAAGCTTTGTTCAAATCTTTGTAGTCCACACACATGCGCCAAGTGCCTTTCTTATTAAGTACCAGCACCAGATTAGCCAACCACTCAGGGTGAAACACTTCAACGATAAAACCAGTAGCCAACAGCCGGGCTACCTCCTCACCAATTGCCTTGCGTCCCTCCTTGTTAAAGCGGCGAAGAAACTGTTTGACCGGTTTAAACTTGGGATCAATATTGAGAGTGTGCTCAGCGAGTTCCCTCGATACACCTGGCATGTCAGAAGGTTTCCATGCAAAAATGTCCCGGTTCTCACGGATGAACTCGATGAGCGCGCTTTCCTATTTCAGATCCAGATTTGTGCTGATGCTAAACTGTTTGGATGAATCACCAAGAACAAAGTCAACAAGTTTAGTCTCATCAGCCGGTTTGAATTTCAGGCTCGGGTCATGCTCAGTGGTGGGCTTCTTCAGAGGGGTCATGTCTGCCGAATCAGCATTGTCTTTATAGAACTTCAACTCCTTTGTAGCACAAACTGACTCAGCATATGCCGCATCACCTTCCTCGCAATCCAAAGCGATCTTACGACTTCCATGAACTGTGATGGTCCCCTTGTGACCCGACATCTTGAGCTGCAAATAAATATAATAGGGCCTTGCCATGATCTTTGCATAAGCCGGCCGTCCAAACAGCGCGTGGTACGGGCTCTGGATCTTAACCACTTCAAAAGTCAATGTTTCAGACCGGGAGTCATGTTCATCACCAAACACGACCTCCAAAGCGATCTTGCCAACAGGATATGCCGATTTACCTAGTACTACACCATGAAAAACAGTGTTTGACGGTTTAAGACTCTTGTCTGTCAACCCCATACGACGAAAGGTCTCATAATACAGAATGTTTATACTCCTCCCTCCATCCATAAGCACCTCGGTGAACTTATAACCTCCCACCTGAGGTGCCACCACTAAGGCCAGGTGACCCGAGTTGTCAACCCGGGGCGGATGATCCTCTCTGCTCCACACAATGGGTTGCTCGGACCACCGCAAATAACGTGGTACTGCCGGTTCAACAGCATTGACTGCCCTCTTGTGAAGCTTCTGATCGCGCTTGCACAAACTAGTAGTGAACACATGATACTGCCCACCATTCAACTTCTTCGGATGACTCTGATAACCTGATTGCTGCAGATTTCCTTGATTATTCTGTTGGTTATTACCACCTTGCTTATTTTGGTTGCCCTGATTATTCTGAAATCCAGTGTTTGAACCGCCACCACCATGAAAACCGGGACCTGAACCGCCCGATGGACCCTGATCATACCGAAAGAGATTAGAGTTTTTGAACTCCTTCATAATGTGACAATCTTTCCAAAGATGTGTTGCTGGAACCTCCTTGGTCCCGTGCTTTGGGCAGGGATGGTTTAACAAACGCTCCAGATTCATCCCGCCATCGCGCTGGGGCGGTTTACCTTTACGATGCTGAACATTAGCGTTAGCCACAAAATCTGAATTATCTGCTTTGCGCTTATTGTTATTCACATGGCCTCCTTGGTTGTGGTGCTGTCCCTTTGCACCGCCGTTCTTCTTTCCCTTCTCCGGTTTCTCCTCATCAGAATCAGGATCCTTGGTATTATCAAAATCGACATACTTTACCAAGGCTGCCATAAGGGTTCCCATGTCATTGCAGTGGCGCTTAAGCCATCCCAACTTCATCTTCAGAGACTTAAACCGGCAATTACGCTCCAACGTTATGATCGCCTGGCCAGCGTTAATCCGGTCCGACGAGTGCAAAACCTCTGAAACTCGGCGCACCCAATGAGTTGTTGACTCGTTCTCTCCTTGAACACAGGCATCTAGATCCACAATGGACATAGGTTGTTTACATGTATCCTTGAAATTTGCTATAAACCAGACCTTCAATTGGTCCCATGACTCGATGGAGTTAGCTGGTAAGTCTTCAACCATGTACGAGCTGTTCCCTCCAACATCATGGTGAAGTACTTTGCACAAGCTGCTTCATCCACATCCAGCATCTCCATTGCCATCTCATAACTTTCCACCCATGCCTCGGGCGGTTGATCAACGGTGTAGTTAGGCACCTTACGTGGACCCTTGAATTCTTTAGGCAGCCGCACATTACGGAGAGCTGGAATGAGACACAGTACTCCCCAGGAGCTGAAGGCAAGCCCGGTGCCTCGTTCTACTGACGCTGCTGGCTGAACTGGGGCGGGTGGATAACGACATGTATACTATGCTACTAAAGCGGCATCCCTTCGTGCTCTGCCATTATCCACCACGTCCTGAGCATTCACCTCACCACGCGCCGGATTGGGTCCTTGAGGGACAATACAGCGCCGCGCACTGCCGGACACCTCCGGTTCATCAATATGCCTGCTATAGCTTTTGCTCAGAGGTGGGGTCGTGTGAATCCTGTCTCGGCTGTACGAGTAAGCCTGCTGTTGCGTCACATCGGTTTGAAGAAGATCCCTGGCCCGCCGTATCTCAACCGCTGCCGGCGATTCACCCTCTATCGGAATAGCTGCCAGCCGGGATGCTGCTGCAATCATATTATACAAAGGGGTAGAGAAGTGACCCGGCGGGGGTGTAGTATACCGTGGCAGGTTGTCTGTCCATCGAGGTGGACCCATCACCTGAGGTTGATCCGACGCTTCGGTCCTTGGCACGACAGTCCGGTTTACTGCTGCCGAATTGTTAGTCCATCTCCTGGCGTATTGAAGAGATTCATCGCATTGTAGTCCGCCGGCAAACGAGATCGATGTCTCCTCCTAAATACTTCATTCGAGGCGTTCTGATCCATCAAAAGTCGATCATTCTCGGCTTGAATCCTCTGCGCCTGGGCACCTAAAGTATTGATGGATCAGAACGCCTCGAATGAAGTATTTAGGAGGAGACATCGATCTCGTTTGCCGGCGGACTACAATGCGATGAATCTCTTCAATACGCCAGGAGATGGACTAACAATTCGGCAGCAGTAAACCGGACTGTCGTGCCAAGGACCGAAGCGTCGGATCAACCTCAGGTGATGGGTCCACCTCGATGGACAGACAACCTGCCACGGTATACTACACCGCCATCCTGATCTCTTCAGCCGCCAAATCCTCTTTGGCCTGAGCTATCTGATCCCGTAACTTAGCAACCTCCGCGTTATGCCGATCTTGAGGCTCCATGGTAACTGTTGTGGCCAATAACGTCGCCCAGGCGTCCATCAACCCGGACAGAACTTGAGCCGGCCGGCGTGCGGAGCCTCCTGCCCCTGCTACTGGTCCAGATGCCGCCGCAGTAGAATTTTGCGAAGTTGGCTGTGTTCCGCCCATGAAGATTCCAACTCGGTTTGGCGGTTCAAGAAATTCCGGAATACTGATGCCATCGGAATACCCTTCGAACTCACCGTCCTGAACTTGGTACAGGGACTCGGTTTCACCAGCGGATGATTCGCCGTCGGAATAAGCGACCGTCTCACCTTCGGACACTGGTTCAGATCCGATCCCGTGGACACATCCCACGAACGCATGCTTCATGGCAGGCTGAATCCAAGCGAGGCTTGCACACCAAGCCGTCTCGACGAGGTCGGTGCAGATGTCCGGCTCAGGGCCCGGTTCGCCGATCTTGCCGATGAAAACGTGAATTCCGCCAAAGGGGACCCGGCACCCGTACTCGATTGAGCTGACCTCGGGGCCCCACCCTGCGTCGTTGATGTAGAGCTTGCCACGACGACTCTTGGTCATCTGGCCAACCGTGTACCCTTTGAGTCCTTCAAAGTTGCCCCTCAATAATTCGAAACCATCATGCGATAGCCCCACGATGGGCGCCAACTATCATGGAAATATCACGTCAAATGTCCTCGTGAAAGGACTTAGTCGTGGAGCCATCGCGACGGGTTAGCTTAAAGGGGTTAAACCGGACAAAGGACACGAGGATTTTATAGTAGTTTGGCCCCTTCGATGAAGGTGAAAGCCTACGTCTAGTTGTGTTGGGATTATTGGGGTCTCGATAGCCAGGGAGCAAAACACGCTATGCCTGGCTCTCGAGTTGTTATCTCTTGTCCCTGAACCATCGTCGGGTCGTCCCCTTATATACACGGGTTGACGCCCGGCCGGTCTACAGAGTCCCGAGGCCGGCTCATACAAGTGTCCAGCTCAGCCTCTCCTTTCGTATCTTACAATACAAGTTACATAGTTACGATGGTTTACCACTATGGACCCTAATCCACCTCTTGGGCTCCGGGGCTCTAAGCTTCATTAGTAAAGCGCCATCTTTTGGGTCTTCATGGGCTTCAATATGGTTCAGTGTGAACCGGCCCCTCCTGGGCGGTTTATACTCAGTAGTAATATCCCCAACAGACGCTGTAGAGCGGGGCACGGCTACCCCCATGACCACCGAGGGTGGGGAGCCTCAATAGTTCGGTCCCTCGCCGAACACCATCCCGGAGACCAATACGGCTCCGGGTTTGGACCAACACCCCCCTTGACAGGGGGGGGAGGAGCAGCAGCTCCATCGGTGGCCTCTGTCAATCCGGAGGCCGCTGACACTCTGCAGGAAGCACTGCAACGTGCGTCCAGAGGAACACCGCACCCTGATGGGTGCGGTTATGGAAAAGGTTCGGTCTGCGAAGAGCGGATTGACCAAAGCCTTCAACAGCCTACTGACGGGCTTTGAGGTATGTGATGCAATACTCATTACAAGTTTTTCCACACACACACAGACACACACACACACACAC
>NC_041385.1:738558535-738564679 GCF_002162155.2 Triticum dicoccoides
ATATGCGACCCTATCCTAAAGGAACTCGAAGGTCCCACCGAGGATAGAAGCGCATATTGGAGACACTTTTGCAAGGTGGATATCATTACATCGTACCATTACATAATAGTTGGGGATACATACAATAGGCATACAAAGCCACACGAATACAACATCATCATACATAAGAGCAACATCCGACTACGGATGAAACACAAACAGAAACTCAAATGACATCCACCCTGCTAGCCCGGGCTGCCGACCCGGAACCTATCCCCTGATCGAAGAAGAAGCAGAAGAAGAACTCAAAAACAAGCAAACATCACTCTCGCGTCATGATCCTCGCATAACCTGAACCTGCAACTGTTGTTGTAGTAATCTGTGAGCCACGTGGACTCAGCAATCCCATTACCATGGGTATCAAGAATAGCAAAGTTTAAAGTGAAAGGAAGGGATAAGTGGTGAGGTTGCAGCAGCACCTAAGCATATATGGTGGCTAAACTTACGCAAATAAGAGAGAGAAGAGAAGCAAACGGAACGGTCGTGAAGCTAGCAATGATCAAGAAGTGATCCTGAAACTACTGAAACTACTTACGTTCAAACATAACACAAACCGTGTTCACATCCTGGACTCCGCCGAAAAGAGACCATCATGGCTACACACGCGGTTGATGCATTTTAATTCGAATCTGGTGTCAAGTTCTCTACAACCGGACATTAAGAAATTCCTATCTGCCAAATGACCACGGGCACGGCTTTCGAAAGTTTAAACCCTTCAGGGGTGTCCCAACTTAGCCCATCACAAGCTCTCATGGTCAACGAAGGATATTCCTTCTCCTAGGAAGACCCGATCAGTCTCAGAATCCCGGTTACATGACATTTTGACAATGGTAAAACAAGACCAGCAAAGCCGCCCGATGTGCCGATAAATACCGATAGGAGCTGCACATATCTCGTTCTCAGGGTACAACGGATGAGACAAGCTACGAGTAAAACCAACCCTCAAGTTTCCCCGAGGTGGCCCCGCAGGCTGCTCGGTTCGGACAAACACTCAAAGGAGCACTGGCCCGGGGGGGGGTTAAAATAAAGATGACCCTCGGGCTCCGGAAACCCAAGGGAAAAAGACTTAGGTAGGCAAATGGTAAAACCAAGGTTGGGCCTTGCTGGAGAAGCTTTATTCAAAGCGAACTGTCAAGGGGGTCCCATAAATCACCCAACCACGTAAGGAACGCAAAATCAAGGAACATAACACCGGTATGACGGAAACTAGGGCGGCAAGAGTGGAACAAAACAGCAGGCATAAGGCCGAGCCTACCACCCTTTACCAAGTATATAGATGCATTAATTAAATAAGAGATATTGTGATATCCCAACATAATCCTGTCCATCATGGAGCAATCTTCAACTTCACCTGCAACTAACAACGCTATAAGAGGGGCTGAGCAAAAGCGGTAACATAGCCAAGCAACGGTTTGCTGGGAAGGGTGAAAGGTTAGAGGCTGACATGGCAATTTGGGAGGCTTGATAAACAAGTGATAGGTAGCGCAGCATAGCGATAGAACGAAGCAACTAGCATAGCAATGATAGTAGTGAGATCCAAGGTAGCGGCCATCTTGCCTGGAATCCTTCTAGGAAGAAGAACGAGTCCATGAAGAAGATGAACAGGCGAAGACGAACCAAGCATAGACGAACGAATCCTCACGATCGCAACGAAACAGGAACTATCGAGAAGAAGCACAACCGGAAAGAAGCAAACACCACGGTAAACACACAACACATAAACATGACAAGATGCACAACCAAGCATGATGCATGACAAAGGCTAGATGAATCTATTCATGGCAAGAGATGATGCATACAAGAGCAACACATCAACGCAAGTTTAAATGAGGCCGGAAACAACATATAACAATTCCGGTAAGTCCTCATATGCAAATTTCGAAATTGGTCCAGATCTGAATAAACCTTATGTTCAAATTGTTAAACATCAAGTTAAGATGCACCAAGATGATCTACACGAAATTCTAGTCAAGTTACATATAAAGTTCATTTAGTTCAGAGCTACGACCTAGAAGATATGCGCAAAACAAGTTAAACATGGCATTGATGCAAAATGCATCCAAACATTAAGCAAACACTCTCAAAACATAGATGAAACAAGATAAGATGAAACTACATGCAATTCTAAGCAAGTTCCATATAGAGCATGCTCAAAACGGAGCAACGGTGCAACACATACACTCCAAACAAGATATAACAACAATCTGTACAAAACAACAACTAGGCATCTAGCAAGCATCAAAAAAAATAAGCTACAGCACCCCAACATGAAAACAAAAGGCGTGGACGTGATGTACAGATAAAGCACACAAAACATGAACACTGAGCTATCTCCAGGAATCACTAGAACATGCTCAAAAGGACATGACAAGATTGCAATTAATAATAGTTTCACAGACTTGAGCATAAATTCGCTGGACATGACAGAAATAACATCAAGTTGCAATACTGAGAGCTATCAAACTACAAGTTATAGCAAGCTATCATGGCAAACTTAAGCATGGCATGCTAGTACTAAAAGCACTTAACAAGACTTCCTTACTGAACTTATTCCAAAGATCAACAGAAAACATGGTAGCATTCATGCAAACATGGCAAGTAATATGACAGATTCAGACTTGGTGAAAATAACAGTACAAGGCAGAAACAATGATAAGTAGGCATGTTGGTGAGCTCGTAAAACTCACTACAGAGCAATACATGGCATGAAAAGGTAACCAATAGTAAGAAGACACATTTATGAAGCCAAGCATGGCAAGAGCAAGTTCATGGGGTCCATGGATCACTAGCAAAACACATGGCAAAACTGAACGTCATGTTAACAGGCTGACAACAACATTATTTCGCAACTTTGGAGCAAGATAATAACAAGGTAAAGCAAGCCTTAAATGCAAACAAGGACATGGATGGATAGAGCATAACATGTATAACAAAACATCCTTAGTGAACATCTCCAGATTATGCATATAATGACTTGTAGCAGCAGGTTTACATAGCATCACGATATAACAGATTCAGCCTAGCAAAACAGTAGCAACAAGTAGCCCACTTCACAAGCTTGATGCACTCACCACAAGGCACACAAAAATACAAAACAAGCACCCATGTAAAGATGGCATGATGTAGCTCAAAACTCATGTAGACATCAAGCTCATAGGATGCATACACAAAACAGCAAGTTATAACAGATTCCGTAGGTTAACATCATATAGCACTCTTACAACGATGATTAGGGCATCAAGATGTAACCAACAAAGCATGGCACAATGGAACAAAATGAGAAGCATCTCACAGTGAACATTTTGATATATCATATGCATGAATTGGAGCTACATGCATGGAGATATTACATGACAAACAAGTACACATGAGGTAAGGAATTCGGGGCTTGGAGAAAAATCTACAACCTCAGATCTAGGTTTGACCCGGCGTGGAAATCGAGGCAGCTGAGTTCACTGGAGATGGATGTGGTGTTGGCCGGAGTTGCGGGAGATGGGTCGCCGGAGGACGGTGGAAAAGGACGGATCCAGGCGCGGGGGCTCCGGATCTGGCCTCTGGCGAGGCCGACCGCTACGACGGCAGTGGAGGGACAGAGCCGGGGCGGCGGCGATGGCGGGGGTGCCCGGTGAGGTGATGGAGACGGGCGGCGCGGCCACCGGGCAGCGACGGGTGGCGGCCGCAGGCGGCGCTGGGGCACGGGCGACGGCGCCGAGCCTCCGGTGGCGGCGGCGGATGGGCCCGTGGGGGCCGAGGGCGGGTCGAGCGGGCCGGCGCGGCAGAAAGAGAGAGGAGGGCGGCGGGGCTGACGTGGCGAGGCGGGATTGGCCCGGGGACGGCCGCACAGACATGTCCGACGATGGAAGAATGTGTCCGACGGCGTGGGGAGAGGCTAGGCTAGGGTTCATCCGCGAATTTCAGAGGAGGGGTGGTGTTTTATAGGTAGAGGGAGCTAGGGGAGTCCAAATGGGGTGCGGTTTTCGCCCACACGATCGTGATCCAACGACAGAGAGCATGGCAGTCGATTAGATGGGCTAGGTGGGCTGTGTGAAGAGGTGCTGGGCTGTAAGAGAAAAGGGGGTTTCGGTTAACTTGGTTAACTGTTGGGGCATCAAACGACCTCCAAATGGAACAAAATTTGACGACGGTCTACCGGTGATATACCAAGGCTACTCGGCGAATCTTGGCCCATTCCGAGGATGTTTTTCGGGGGCTCACAAAACGAGGACTAAGAGGGGCGACGGGTGCGTGCGAGTGTGTCTCTGTTCAGAACGGACAACAGAAAGATCCGGGGGAACCCGAACGGATGCAAGTTTTGAAAAACATGTAGATGAAATGCAGATGATGACATGGCAAAATGCAACACGCAAGCAAACGGCATGGCAACAACGGCGAATAACTAGAAGACACCTGGCGCATCGGATTCGGGGCGTTACAATAAGGCTGAACCCATGTATAGACAGTAGCCCCTGAGACTCTGTCCGGATTAGAACAATCCAGATAGAGGATCAAAAACATATTGATAATGTATAGTACTATGTTGTTGGACAGGCTTGTATGCTGGAGTCTACTGCGCAGGCCACAGAGGTTGCTGAGATCAATCGGAAGCTTCGGCTATCCGATGAGGAACTCGACCGCATCAACAAGCGGTTTAATGAAACCCAAGGTATGCGACACTACTACATACCCCGAAAATGATATGTGTGTTAATCTTTTAAACTGACTAAATGTTATGACTATACCCACAATTAGCGCAGCCGAGGTCGAGTCCCTCAAGAGCGCCCTCGCCGAAGCCAAGAAGGAGGCGGAGGTGAGCAGGGAAGCCATTGACAAAGTGGCCAAGGAGTTAGAGGTGGAGAAAACCACCCGCCGGATACATGAGGTGCGGGTGGGAGAGGTCGAATAGGAGCTCAAGGACGCCATCGCCAAGTTTGAGTCCTTGGAGCAGAAGAGTTCGGAACAAGCCTCTGAGCTCACCAAAGCACTGGAATGCGCGAAAGAAGCCCGGGTTCAATCCCAGGGCGCTCTCTAGGAGATCCAAGAGGCGAGGCAAATAGTGGCTGGTAAGGCCTTTCGTATGCAGAGTAAATTTACAAGGAAGAGATACATTTTACTGACCCGAGTTTGGAGTTCCCCAGGCGCCTTTGCGGATATGCCGAGGAGTATCGCCGATGCCGCTGAGTTCTTCCGCGCCAAAGAGGGGACACTACTAGGGAAAAGCTTATACACAGGCGCTTACTAGTAGCGAGGGTTAAAAACCCTCGCTACTGCTACTTACTAGTAGCGCAGGTTTTTAAACCTCGCTACTACTAAGTTGATAGCAGTAGCGCGGGTTTTTAACCCTCGCTACTAATAAGCGGTCTTTACCGTGCCCCCCGGGACATGCCATAGTAGTAGCGCGGGTTTTAAACCCTCGCTACTACTAAGTTGATAGCAGTAGCGTTGGTGTTTAACCCTCGCTACTACTAAGTGGTCTCTACCGTGCCCCTGGACCATGCCATAGTAGTAGCGATGGTTATAAAGCCGCGCTACTACTAAGTTGATATTAGTAGCGGGGATTTTTACCCCTCGCTACTACTAATCAGCCTCAACCGATACTACTAAATACCCGCGCTACTACTAAATACTGGGTTTTTAAACTCTACCCCCCGTGGATCACCTTTTCAGTTTTGTAAAAAGCAAAAGAAAATGATTCAAAAATTAAAATCCTTCGAGATGTAGTTATGTTACTACATGTACTACTTAGGGAAATTTAAAAACTTAAATTTCGACATGTTTTGCAAAAAGTGTAGGGAAAATGTAAAACGGCTATAACTTTTGCATACGATGTCAGAAAAAACGTATAATATATCAAAATGTTCAGCATGAAAATCCGCATCCGATTTTGGCGGCCTATGGCCTGTTTGCAAATTTTTAGAATCCTCAAATTCTAAAAGGAAAAAAGTTATGCTCAAATTTCAGTTTTTTTTTCAATTTTGGTCAAATCTGGTCAAACTGTGGTGAAACTTCTTATTCAAGAAGTATTAGTGTTACTAAATAATTATTCAAGTATATTAGTGTTACTAAATATTAGTACTAAAGGTTAGACCTTTAGTCCCGGTTTGAGCC
>NC_041385.1:738565052-738587276 GCF_002162155.2 Triticum dicoccoides
TTTAAAAAAATAAAAGAAAATGATGAAAATGTCAAAAATAAAAGAAAATAAGTTTCCCATGTGATATGTGGTCTAGTTGTTGGGAAAATTTGCAAATATGAATTTCGAATTTATTTGCAAAATCTCTCGAGAATTTGTAAAAATGGGCATAACTTTTGCATACTAACTCGGATGAAAAAGTTTTTTATATGAAAAATCATCTAATCGAAAAGTTACATCCAAATTTAATTGGGGCAACCCCGTTAAACATTTTCAAAATCCTCAAAAACCTAACAGAAAAAAGTTATAGGGCTTTTAAGATCTGGAGGCAAAAAAATTCATCAAATTTCAGTTTTTTTAATTTTTGTTAAATCTGGTCAAACTATGGTTAAACTAATTATTCAAGAATATTAGTGTTACTAAATAATTATTTCAGTTTTTTTGAATTTTGGTCAAATCTGGTCAAACTATGGTCAAACTAGGGTCAAACAATGGTCAAAATATTTTTCAAGAAATATTAGTGTTACTAAATATTAGTGTTATTTTTTAGAACAATAGTTTCAAACTCAAACAGTGAAATGTGTGACTTCATGCTCAAGCTAAATTCCTGAGGTTAATAGGATTGACATCTTACTATTGTCAGGAAAACAACAAGTGCAGACTTGGAAACGAGGGAGAATAGAACCCGAAAGTTAAGCGTGCTTAGGCTGGAGTAGTGAGAGGATGGGTGATCGTCCGGGAAGTTAGATGATTTGGAATGATGAGGGGTGATTAGAGATTAAATTGAGCAGCGATGAGGGGTGATTAGAGATTGGAGGTTAAAATAATTCAGAAATTTGAAAATTATGGAAAAAAAATCGACATTTTTTCGAAAAATTAAAAAAAAAAGATATTAGAGATTAGTAGTAGCGCCGGCCCCTGCGCTACTAATAGGCCCAAAACCCGCGCTGCTGCTAGGCTTTTCCCTAGTAGTGGGAGTTCAGCGGAGAAGCTATTCTGGTCGCAGTATCTTGCGCCAGAGTATCCGGCGCCCCTCAGCCATCAGCTGAAGCAACTGAGGGAGCTGCACAGGCTGGCCATACTAGCCATGAAGGACATAAAATACCCAACAACTACTTTAGACTTGTGAAGTGGTTGGTCGAGGCGTGTCCTCGGTTGACGCTATCAAGCGGTCGGCTTCAATAGAAGGTGCTCGGATGGCCTTTGCCCGAGTCAAATTACAATGGACGAAGATGAAGGCCACCGAGATTGTCACTACGGGGCCACCTGAGGCAAGGATCACCGGCAGCCGGAGAAGTAATTCGGCAAGGTCCTCGAGGGAGCCCGCATCGTAGAGGGCCAGTGCTCAAAAGATATCATATTTGATTAGTAGAGTCCATCTTGTCAAAACCGTGTAATGAAATTATGGTGTAAAATATTTATGCTCGCGCTTTATGATTAGTTTATCCTCCTGTTTGGCCATTTTAATTTATAAGTCTGAAAGTTTGCCAGTCGTCGGCTTCTGCCCCATGTAAATATTACAGGGGTGTTCGGGAACGCATGGCCTCACTTTATCCAACGTCTTGGTACGATGTAGGAGGCGTCTTGTGAAGTGAACTAGGCAATCAGACTATGTGGCTTTAGCACTTTCACTTAGCCATAAGAGGCCATTGGTGGCGCTAATTACTAGCCCCTTGTTGCGTGAGTGGATGTCCGGAGTACGGCGCCTTTACAACACGGCTGGTTGAAGCCCAACCCCTCATATAACACGGCATAAATCGCGAACGATTTGTAGTATAACACTAAGTCATTGGATCGTTGATCCGCTCTCGCATATCATGATAGTCAGTTTTTGGCTTTCTCTACTGAGGTACTTAACCGGACGAACCAGAAATACAATCGCAGTAGTTCTCCCTTTACTACCTTAGCCGAACTTGCCGAACATAAGGTGGAAAACACAAGAGCCGGGCAACCCAACTATAGACCAAAGACATGATTCAGAGCCGATGCATATAATGCAATATCCGGGACACCGAAGAGTTCCCTATAGGTGTTCGGACTTAAGAGTTTGTGGGGCCGAATACAACCCTTGGTATGAAGGCCGTGTCGAACCGCGTATGTCAGTCGAACGTAAAGGCGAACACAGATGACGAGGTAATACAAGAACCCAACCAAAAAGGTGATGATCGTCTGCTTCCTTTATATCCTTATTAATACGTCGAGGCGTGTTTTGACAAATAATGCCATTTAATATTAAGGTCATGTTACATGCCTAAAAAGAAAAAAGGTTTTACATAAAGGAAAGTCTAACACAGGGTCTCAAAATAATAGATCAAAAACTCCTTTGATGCCATGTCGCACGTCTGCGCTGTTTCTCCTTAGTAATAAGTCCTTTGATAGGAGTCTTTGATGGTTGGGAAACGCTAGCCTTAAAAGGATCTCCTGAAACAACCTTATAGCAAGTAGGGCTCTTGATGAACCTGCAGTGAAAAAAAGGTATATGCAGTCCAGCTGGGGTCAAGCCGCACTATGGGCCCTTTCAGCAGTGTGCCTCCAGCGCCGCCTGATACGTCTCCAACGTATCTATAATTTTTTATTGTTCCATGCTATTATATTACCCATTTTGGATGTTTATGGGCTTTATTTTACACATTTATATCATTTTTGGGACTAACCTACTAACCGGAGGCCCAACCCGTATTGCTGTTTTTTGGCCAATTTCAGTATTTCAAAGAAAAGGAATATCAAACGAAGTCCAAACGGAATGAAACTTTCGGGAGCGTGATTTTTGGAGCGAACGTTATCCAGAGGACTTGGAGTGCAAATCAAGAAGCAGCCGAGGCGGCCACGAGAGGGTAGGGCGCGCCCACCCCTATAGGCCGCGCCCCCGGTCTCGTGGGCCCCTTGGGCGGCCACCGACGTACTTCTTCCTCCTATATAAGCCTACGTACCCCGAAAATCTAGGGAGCAACCGAAACACAATTTCCACCGCCGTAACCTTCTGTATCCGCGAGATCCCATCTTGGAGCCTTCGCCGGCGCACCGCCGGAGGGGGAATCGACCATGGAGGGCTTCTACATCAACACCATAGCCCCTCTGATGAGTTGTGAGTAGTTTACCACAGACCTTCGAGTCCATAGTTATTAGCTAGATGGCTTCTTCTCTCATTTTGGATCTCAATACAATGTTTTCCCCCTCTCTTGTGGAGATCTATTCGATGTAAACTCTTTTTGCAGTGTGTTTGTCGAGATCCAATGAATTGTGGGTTTATGATCAAGTTTATCTATGAGAAATATTTGAATCTCCTCTGAATTCTTTTATGTATGATTGAGTTATCTTTGCAAGTCTCTTCGAATTATCGGATTGGTTTGGCCTACTAGATTGATCTTTCTTGCCATGGGAGAAGTGCTTATCTTTGGGTTCAATCTTGCGGTGTCCTTACCCAGTGACAGAAAGGGTTGCAAGGCACGTATTGTATTGTTGCCATCGAGGATAAAAAGATGGGGTTTATATCATATTGCATGAGTTTATCCCTCTACATCATGTCATCTTGCTTAATGTGTTACTCTGTTCTTTATGAACTTAATACTCTACAGGCAGGAAGGAGTTGGTCGATGTGTGGAGTAATAGTAGAAGATGTAGGTAGGAGTCGGTCTACTTGTTGCGGACGTGATGCCTATATACATGATCATGCCTAGATAATCTCAATACTATTCGCTTTTATATCAATTGCTCGGTAGTAATTTGTTCACCCACCGTAATATTTATGCTATCTTGAGAGAAGCCTCTAGTGAAACCTATGGCCCCCGGTTCTATCTTTTATCTTATTTGCTTTCAATCTACTTTTATTTGCATCTTTACTTTTTGCATCTAGAATATAAAATACCAAAAATATATTGATCTTATCATACTATCTCTATCATATCTCACTTTTGCAAGTGGCCGTGAAGGCATTGACAACCCCTTTATTGCGTTGGTTGCGAGTTCTTTGTTTGTTTGGGTAGGTGTGTGGGACTTTTGAGGAGCCTCCTACTGGATTGATGCCTTGGTATTCAAAAACTGAGGGAAATACTTACGCTACTATTACTGCATCAACCTTTCCTCTTCAAGGAAACCAACTCAAGCTCAAGACGTAGCAAGAAGGATTTCTGGCGCCGTTGCCGGGGAGGTCTTCGCTCAAGTCAAGACATACCAAGTACCCATCACAAACTCATGTCCCTTTTATTTACATTATTTGCCATTTGCCTCTCGTTTTCCTCTCCCCCACTTCACCCTTGCCCTTTTATTTGCCCTCTCTTTCCCAATCTCTCTCTTTTTTTGCTTGCCCTTTCATTTGCTCGTTTGGTTGGATTAGATGCTTATTTATTACTAAACAGAGAACCTAAGATCTATGGATCCTCATCCGCTTGCTAATATTTTTAAGAGATCCAATTATGATGAACCAATTGCTAGTGAGTTTTGTGCACTAGATTATCTTTACAAATCTTTGCTTGAAATTTGTGAATCTGAAAATTATGATGAAGAAATTTAAGAAGAGATTCACGATAGATCTTTGAATAAAAAGCATGATTGCAATGATTTTACTATAAACTCTCTTAATGTCAATTGTGCTAATAATATGCAAAACCCTAAGCTTGGGGATGCTAGTTTTGCTATGTCTACTCCTTGTTGCAATGATCATGATTGAAGTGATTCTTCTTATGATCTTGAAAATTTATTTAAGCCCCATGATGAATATTAAATTGATAACGGTGTTTGCAATAAAATTGAAAGTGGGTTTGGAAGAGTGTCAACTTTAGATCCCACTATTTTGGAAGAGTATCAACTTCGCATGCATGTGGATCGTGTTGGAAATATTTTATGTGATAGTTATTTTGTTGAATTTGCTTATGATCCTACATGTAGTTATTATGAGAGAGGAAAATATGGTTGTAGAAATTTTCATGTTACTAAATTACCTCTCTTCATGTTGAGATTGCTATCATCTCTTTGTTCTTCCTTGCATATGCTAATTTTTGCTTGCCTTGATAATTTGTTTGCTTACAAGATGCTTATGCATAGGAAGTATGTTAGACTTAAGTGTGTTTGTCACATATTTTATGATACTCTCTTTGTGCTTCAATTCTTGTCTTTCATGTGAGCATCATTGAAATCTCAACGCCTAGCTAAAAAGGCTTTAAAGAAAAGCGCTCGTTGGGAGACAACCCAATATTTTTCCTTGTTGTTATTCAATAAATTTTGCATCTACTTTCTTTTTAGATGTGTTTTAATGTTTTAATTAGTGTTTGTGTCAAGTAGAACCTATAGGATAACCTATGATGATAGTTGAATTGATTCTGCTGAAAAACAGAAACTTTGCGCTCACGAGAAAAACCTATGATGTTTTAATTGATTCTTTTTGCTGATGATCAATAAAAAATAATTCTAGTACTTCCTATTTTTCTGGGATTTTTGGAGTTCCAGAAGTTTGCGTTAGTTACAGATTGCTACAGACTGTTCTATTTTCGACAGATTCTGTTTTTCGTGTGTTGTTTGCTTAATTTGATGCATCTATGGCTAGTATGTAAGGGTATGAACCATAGAGAACTTGGAATACAGTAGGTTTAACACCCAAATAAATAAAGAATGAGTTAATTACAGTATGTTATGTGGTGGTTTTGTTTTCTTTCACTAATGGAGCTTATAAGATTTTCTGTTGAGTTTTGTGTTGTGAAGTTTTCAAGTTTTGGGTAAAGCTTTTATGGACTATGGAATAAACAGTGGCAAAAGACTAAGCTTGGGGATGCCCTTGGCACCCCTATATATTCAAGAATAGCCAAAATCCTAAGCTTGGGGATGCCTCGGGAAGGCATCCGCTCTTTCGTCTTCGTTCATTGGTAACTTTACTTGGAGCTATATTTTTATTTGCCACATGATATGTGTTTTGCTTGGAGCGTCGTGTATTATATTAGTCTTTGCTTTTTAGTTTACCACAATCATCCTTGCTGTACACACCTTTTGGGATAAGCCTATTTGATTAGAATTTATTAGAATATGCTATGTGCTTCACTTATATCTTTTGAGCTTGATAGCTTTTGCTCTAGTGCTTCACTTATATCTTTTAGAGCACGGCGGTGGCTTGATTTTATAGAAATTGTTAGTCTCTCATGCTTCACTTATATTATTTTGAGAGTCTTTTAGAACAGCATGGTATTTGCTATGGTTACAAATTTGGTCCTAGAATGATGAGCATCCAAGTTGGGTATAATAAAAACTATCATAGGAAGTGAATTGGATGCTATGATCAATTTGATACTTGATAATTGTTTTGAGATATGGAGGTAGTGATATTAAAGTCATGCTAGTTGGGTGATTATGAATTTAAAGAATGCTTGTGTTGAAGTTAGCAAATCCCGTAGCATGCACGTATGGTTAAAGTTATGTAACAAATTTGAAACATGAAGTGTACCTGGCTTGTGCATCCTTATGAGTGGCGGTCGGGGACGAGCGATTGTCTTTTCCTACCAATCTATACCACTAGGAGCATGCGCGTAGTGCTTGATTTTTGATGACTTCTAAATTTTTGCAATAAGTATATGAGTTCTTTTGACTAATGTCGAGTCCATGGATTATACGCACTTTTACCTTTCCACCATTGCTAGCCTCTTCGTTACCGTGCATTGCCCTTTCTCACCTTGAGAGTTGGTGCAAACTTTGTTGGTGCATCCAAACCCCGTGATATGATACGCTCTATCACACATAAACCTCCTTATATCTTCCTCAAAACAGCCACCATACCTACATATTATGTCATTTCCATAACCATTCCGAGATATATTGCCATACAACTTTCCACCGTTCCGTTTATCATCATGACACGCATTACTTTTGTCATATTGCCATTGCATGATCATGTAGTTGACATCGTATTTGTGGCAAAGCCACCATGCATAATTTTTCATACATGTCAATCTTGATTCATTGCACCATCCCGGTACACCGCCGGAGGCATTCATATAGAGTCATATCTTGTTCTAGTTTTGAGTTGTAATTCATGTGTTGTAATCAATGAAAGTGTGATGATCATCATTATTAGAGCATTGTCCCCAAAAAGAAAAGAAAAAGAAAAGCCAAAAAGAAAAAAAAGAAAGGCCAAAAAAAAGAAAGGCCAAAGAAAAAAAGGAAAAAAGAAAAAAAAGAAAATAAATAAAAAGGGGCAATGTTACTATCTCTTTTTCCATACTTGTGATTCAAAGTAGCACCTTGTTCTTCATGTAGTGAGTCTCATATATTGTGCTTCAAAGTAGCACTATGTTTGTCATATAGTGAGTCTCATAGGTTGTCTTTTTCATACTAGTGGGAATTTTTCACTATAGAACTTGGCTTGTATATTCCTACGATGGGCTTCCTCAAATGCCCTAGGTCTTCATGACCAAGCAAGTTGGATGCACACCCACTAGTTTTCTTTTGTTGAGCATTCATTTATAGCTCTAGTGCATACGTTCCATGGCAATCCCTACTCCTCATGTTGTCCTCAATTGATGGGCATCTCCATAGCCCGTTCATTATCCTCGTGAATGTGAGACTTTCTCCTTTTTTGTCTTCTCCACACAATCCCCACCATCATATTCTATTCCACCCATAGTGCTATATCCATGGCTCACGCTCATGTATTGAGTGAAGGTTGAAAAAGTTTGAGATTATTTAAGTATGAACCAATTTCTTGGCTTGTCATCGGGCGTATAGAAGTTGGGAACATATTTGTGTGACGAAAATGAAGCATAGCCTAACTATATGATTTTGTAGGGATGAACTTTCTTTTGCCATGTTATTTTTAGAAGACATGATTGCTTTGATTAGTATGCTTGAAGTATTACTATTTCTTTTATCAATATGAACTTTTATTTTGAATCATTTGGATTTGAACATTCATGCCACAATAAAAGAAAATTACATTGAGAATTATGCTAGGTAGCATTCCACATCAAAAATTCTGTTTTTATCATTTACCTACTCGAGGACGAGCAGGAATTAAGCTTGGGATGCTTGATACGTCTCCAACGTATCTTTAATTTTTGACTGTTTCATGCTATTATATTACCCCTTTTGGATGTTTATGGGCTTTATTTTACACATTTATATCATTTTTGGGACTAACCTACTAACCGGAGGCCCAGCCCATATTGCTGTTTTTTTTCCCATTTCAGTATTTCAAAGAAAAGGAATATCAAATGGAGTCCAAACGGAATGAAACCTTCGGGAGCGTGATTTTTGGAACGAACGTGATCCAGAGGACTTGGAGTGCAAGTCAAGAAGCAGCCGAGGCGGTCACGAGAGGGTAGGGCGCGCCCACGCCTATAGGCCGCGCCCCCTATCTCATGGTCCCCTCGGGCGGCCATCGGCATACTTCTTCCTCCTATATAAGCCTACGTACCTCGAAAACATCCAGGGAGCAACCAAAACACAATTTCCACCGCCGTAACCTTTTGTATCTGCGAGATCCCATCTTGGAGCCTTCGTCGCCGCTCCGTCGGAGGGGGAATCGACCACGGAGGGCTTCTACATCAACACCATAGCCCCTCCGATGAGTTGTGAGTAGTTTACCCAGACCTTCGGGTCCATGGATATTAGCTAGATGGCTTCTTCTCTCTTTTTGGATCTCAATACAATGTTCTTCCCCTCTCTTGTGGAGATCTATTCGATGTAAACCCTTTTTGCGGTGTGTTTGTCGAGATCCGATGAAATGTGGGTTTATGATCAAGTTTATCTATGAGAAATATTTGAATCTCCTCTGAATTCTTTTATGTATGATTGAGTTATCTTTGCAAGTATCTTCGAATTATCGGTTTGGTTTGGCCTACTAGATTGATCTTTCTTGCCATGGGAGAAGTGCTTAGCTTTGAGTTCAATCTTGTGGTGTCCTTACCCAGTGACAGAAAGGGTTGCAAGGTATGTATTGTAGTGTTGCCATCGAGGATAAAAAGATGGGGTTTATATCATATTGCATGAGTTTATCCCTCTACATCATGTCATCTTGCTTAATGCGTTACTCTGTTCTTTATGAACTTAATACTCTAGATGCAGGCAGGAGTCGGTCAATATGTGGAGTAATAGTAGTAGATGCAGGCAGGAGTCGGTCTACTTGTTGCGGACGTGATCCAATATACATGATCATGCCTAGATAATCTCATAACTATTCGCTTTTCTATCAATTGGTCGACAGTAATTTGTTCACCCACCGTAATATATATGCTATCTTGAGAGAAGCCTCTAGTGAAACCTATGGCCCCCGGGTCTATCGTTTATCATATTTTCTTTCAATCTACTTTTATTTGCATCTTTACTTTTCGCATCTATAATATGAAATACCAAAAATATATTTATCTTATCATACTATCTCTATCAGATCCCACTTTCGCAAGTGGCCGTGAAGGGATTGACAACCCCTTTATTGCATTGGTTGCGAGTTCTTTGTTTGTTTGTGTAGGTGCGTGGGACTTTTGAGGAACTTCCTACTGGATTGATACATTGGTTCTCAAAAACTGAGGGAAATACTTACGCTACTATTGCTGCATCATCCTTTCCTCTTCAAGGAAAACCAACGCAAGCTCAAGACGTAGCACCGCCCAGGGTATTTTTAGTGTGTAGTTATGTACGCGCGGTTTGTAAGCGGCGACCTGATGGGGCAATCGGCGGAGGCCAAACTGCTAACCAAGGTCTGGATCCGTTGATTTATCACAATTATGAATTATTCGGCTTGATAAGGCCGCCATACACCTCGGCTGCGAGGGCCACGGTGTGCTCTTCAGTATGTAGGGAGCGCTCCATATTTCCATTGACTATAATAACGCCCCAAGGACCAGGCGTCTTAAGCTTCAAGTAAGCATAGTGCAGGACTGCATTAAAGCAGGCGAAAGCAGTTCGTCCGAGCAGTGTATGATGGCCACAGCAGAAAGGGACGATGACGAAGATTAACTCTTCACTGCGAAAGTTGTCTGGGGAGCCGAATACTACCTCCAGTGTTAGTGAGCCCGTGCAATGGGCCTCCACGCCCGGTATCACACCTTTAAAGGTAGTTTTACTAGGCTTGATTCTTGATGGGTCGATGACCATCTTGCGGACAGTGTCTTGATAGATCAAGCTGAGACTGCTGCCCCCGTCCATAAGGACTCTAGTGAGATGGTATCCGTCAATAATTGGATCAAGTACCAGGGTGGCCGAACCCCCGTGACAGATACTGGTTGGGTGATCCCTGCAATCAAAAGTGATTGGACAGGCTGACCATGGGTTAAACTTGGGTGCGACAGGCTCTATAGGATAGACGTCCCTTAGTGCGTGCTTGCGCTCCCTTTTGGGGATGTGAGTGACATAGACACTGTTTTCACTTTGGGGGGAAACTGCTTCTGACCCCCGGTATTCGGCTAGCTGGGCTCATCATCGTCTTCACTTGCAGGTCCCTTTCCCTTGTGTTTGGTATTTATCTTACCGGCCTGTTTGAAAACCCAACAATTCCTGTTGGTGTGGTTAGCAGGCTTATCGGGTGTGCCATGAATCTGACAGGGCCTCTCAAGGATTTTATCCAAGCTGGATGGCCCGTCCTTGTTGCCTTTGAAATATTTCTTCCACTGACTGGATTTAGAGCCGCTGAATCCGGCATTGACTGCCGTATCGTCTACATCGTCATTGTTATTCCGACATTTGTTTTTATTGCGGCGAGGCTTACCATTGCCATCCCTCACGTCAGAAGTGTCGGGGTCGCCCGAGCTATTGCTTCTATGAGCCAACAAGCTATCCTCGCCCGCACAGAAGCGGGTCATAATTGCAGTCAAGGTTGCCATGGTCTTTGGCTTTTCCTGCCCAAGGTGACGGGCGAGCCATTCATCCTGGACCCTGTGTTTGAAGGCCGCTAAGGCTTCGGCGTCCGAACAATCCACGGTCTGGTTCTTTTTAGTTAGGAACCGATTCCAAAGCTTGCGAGCTAATTCACCTGGTTGCTGGATTATGTGACTCAAGTCGTCAACATCCGGTGGCCGGACATAAGTGCCCTGAAAGTTGACCCGAAAAGCATCTTCCAAATCTTCCCAGGTTCCAATGGAGTTTTCTGGGAGGCTCTTCTGCCAGTGACGCGTTGGTCCTTTCAGCTTTAGAGGAAGATATTTAATGACGTGAAGATCATCTCCTCGAGCCATGTGAATGTGGAGAAGAAAATCTTCAATCTAGACGGCCGAATCCGTTGTTCCATCGTACTGTTCGATGTTTACGTGTTTAAACCCTTCCGGAAATTGGTGCTGCATTTCCTCATCGGTGAAGCATAAAGGGTGTGCAGCCCCTCTATATCGCGCAATATCGCAGCAGAGGTCGGCTGACATCTGAGTTCGGCTCTGATCCCGAGTATAGTAATGGTCATCACATTGGGCTTAATAGCCTTTGTCTCACGCCGGGGCACGGCCTCTTGATCCGTAGATTGATCTAGTCTGGACAACTTTATTGGCTAGGTCACGTTGCAAGTCATATGTGTATCCCACGGCGGCTGTCTCCCTGCCTCTTTGGCGAGAAGGTGCAGGTTGGTGTTTGCTACGTCTTGAGCTTGCGTTGGTTTTCCTTGATGAGAAAAGGGTGATGCAGCAATAGTAGCATAAGTATTTCCCTCAGTTTTTGAGAACCAAGGTATCAATCCAGTAGGAGGCTCCTCAGAAGTCCAACGCACCTACACAAACAAACAGAGAACTCGCAACCAACGCAATAAAGGGGTTGTCAATCCCTTCACAGCCACTTGCGAAAGTGAGATCTGATAGAGATAGTATGATAAGATAAATATATTTTTGGTATTTATAATATAGATTGGAAAAGTAAAGATGCAAATAAAAGTAGATTGAAAGCTTATATGATAAAAGATAGACCCGGGGAGCATAAGTTTCACTAGTGGCGTCTCTCAAGATAGCATAAATATTTTGGTGGGTGAACAAATTATTGTCGAGCAATTGATAGAAAAGCGAATAATTATGAGATTATCTACGCATGATCATGTATATAGGCATCACGTCCGCGACAAGTAGACCGACTCCTGCCTGCATCTACTTCTATTACTCCACACATCGACAGCTATCCAGCATGCATCTAGAGTATTAAGTTCATAAGAACAGAGTAACACATTAAGAAAGATGACATGATGTAGAGGGATAAACTCATGCAATATGATATAAACCCCATCTTTTATCCTCGATGGCAACAATACAATACGTGCCTTGCTGCCCCTACTGTCACTAGGAAAGGACACCACAAGATTGAACCCAAAGCTAAGCACTTCTCCCATGGCAAGAAATGTCAATCTAGTAGGCCAAACCAAACTGATAATTCGAAGAGACTTGCAAAGATAACTCAATCATACATAAAAGAATTCAGAGGAGATTCAAATATTTCTCATAGATAAACTTGATCATAAACCCACAATTCATTGGATCTCGACAAACACACCGCAAAAAGAGTTACGTCAAATAGATCTCCACAAGAGAGGGGGAGAACATGGTATTGAGATCCAAAAAGAGAGAAGAAGCAAACTAGCTAATAACTCTGGACCTGAAGGTCTGTGGTAAACTACTCACAACTCATCGGAGGGGCTATGGTGTTGATATAGAAGCCCTCCATGGTCGATTCCCCCTCCGACAGAGCACCGGCGAAGGCTCCAAGATGAGATCTCGCGGATACAGAAGGTTATGGCGATGGAAATTGTGTTTCGGTGGCTCCCTGGATGTTTTCGGGGTACGTGGGTATATATAGGAGGAAGAAGTACGTCGGTGGCCGCCTGAGGGGCCCAGGAGACAGGGGCGCACCCTGTAGGGTTGGGCACGCCCTCCTATCTCCTGGCCGCCTCGATTGCTTCTTGACTTGCACTCCAAGTCCTCTGGATCACATTCGTACCAAAAATCACGCTCCCGAAGGTTTCATTCCGTTTGGACTCCGTTTGATATTCCTTTTCTTCGCAATACTGAAATAGGCAAAAAAATAGCAATACGGGCTGGGCCTCTGGTTAGTAGGTTAGTCCCAAAAATGATATAAATGTCTGACATAAAGCCCATAAACATACAAAAGGGGTAATATAATAGCATGGAACAATCAAAAATTATAGATACGTTGGAGACATATCAATGTTCGGCTTGATATGCCGCTCTATCCCATCCACGTGGTGGTCGGTCTGGTTGATCTGCCCGATTGTGTTTCGACGATATTGGATCAAGGGCTACGTCGTCAAATTGTGGCAGCACCTTGCGCTTGGGGTAACTTTTGGCAGGTCGCTCTTGGTCGTATTCCTCAGCGGCCAGGACCTTAGTCCACCTTTCATTGAGCGTATCCTATTCAGCTTTGAGCTACTATTGTTTCTTTTTCAGGATCCGCGTTGTGGCGCTAAGCTGTCGCTTGAAGTGTTCTTGTTCGAGGGGTTCCTCTGGGACAATAAAGTCTTCATCATCGAGGCTAACGTCCTGTTCGGATTCTGGCATATAGTTGCTGTCCTTCGAATCTTCGTGATCAACTTGTTCGGGACCATACTGACCATGTTCCTTTTCATCATGTTCGGATGTGGGCTCGACGGGGTATTCGGGATCTTCAGCATCATCCGGAGTCTCATTGTCTCTGGTGCCGATATGACTATCCTATGCCCGACGTGATCGTGAGCGGCGCCGCTGACATCGGCGCTTTGGTGGTTTATTGACGGGTTTGTCCTCATCGGGGTTCTGATTATCCTCGTCCTCCATTTTATCAGGAGTGTCCACCATGTATGCATCATATGTTGAAGAGGCCTGATACGTCTCCAACTTATCTATAATTTATGAAGTATTCATGCTATTATATTACCTGTTTTGGATGTTTAATGGGCTTTACTATACACTTTTATATTATTTTTTGGGACTGACATATTAACCGGAGGCCCATATTTCTGTTTTTGTCTATTTAGTGTTTCGCAGAAAAGGAATATCAAACGAAGTCCAAACAGAATGAAACCTTCGGGAGAGTTATTTTTGGAACGAAAGCAATCTAGGAGACTTGGAGTAGACGTCAGGGAAGCTTCGAGGAAGCCACGAGGCAGGGAGATGCGCCCTACACCCCTGGGCATGCCCCCACCCTCGCGGGCCCCTCATGGCTCCCCTGACCGACTTCTTTCACCTATATATGTCCATATACCCTAAAACCTCTCAGGAGCACAATAAATCGGGAGTTCCGCCGCCGCAAGCCTCTGTAGCCACCCAAAACCAATTGGGACCCTTTTCCGGCACCCTGCCGGAGGGGGGATCCCTCACCGGTGGCCATCTTCATCATCCCGGCGCTCTCCATGACGAGGAGGGAGTAGTTCACCCTCGGGGCTGAGGGTATGTACCAGTAGCTATGTGTTTGATCTCTCTCTCTCTCTCTCTCTCTCATGTTCTTGAGGTGATACGATCTTGATGTATCGCGAGCTTTGCTATTATAGTTGGATCTTACGATGTTTCTCCCCCCCTCTACTCTGTTGTAATGGATTGAGTTTTCTCTTTGAAGTTATCTTATCGGATTGAGTCTTTAAGGATTTGAGAACACTTGATGTATGTCTTAACGTGCTTATCTGTGGTGACAATGGGATATTCACGTCATCTACTTGATGTATGTTTTGGGGATCAACTTGCGGGTTCAATGAACTTATGCATAGGGGTTGGCACACGTTTTTTTCTTGACTCTCCGGTAGAAACTTTGGGGCACTCTTTGAAGTTCTTTGTGTTGGTTGAATAGATGAATCTGAGATTGTGTGATGCATATCGTATAATCATACCCACGGATACTTGAGGTGACATTGGAGTATCTAGGTGACATTAGGGTTTTGGTTCATTTGTGTCTTAAGGTGTTATTCTAGTATGGACTCTATGATAGATCGAACGGAAAGAATAGCTTCGTGTTATTTTACTACGGACTCTTGAATAGATCGATCAGAAAGGATAACTTTGAGGTGGTTTCGTACCCTACAATAATCTCTTTGTTTGTTCTCTACTATTAGTGACTTTGGAGTGACTCTTTGTTGCATGTTGAGGGATAGTTATATGATCCAATTATGTTATTATTATTGAGTGAACTTGCACTAGTGAAAGTATGAACTCTAGGCCTTGTTTCAATGCATTGCAATACTGTTTACGCTCACTTTTATTACTTGTTACCTTGTTGTTTTTATATTTTCAGATTACAAAAACCTATATCTACTATCCATATTGCACTGGTATCACCATCTCTTCGCCGAACTACTGCACCTATACAATTTACCATTGTATTGGGTGTGTTGGGGACACAAGAGACTCTTTTTTATTTGGTTGCAGGGTTGTTTGAGAGATACCTTCTTCATCCTACGCCTCCCATGGATTGATAAACCTTAGATCATCCACTTGAGGGAAATTTGCTATTGTCCGACAAATCTCTGCACTTGGAGGCCCAACAACGTCTACAAGAATAAGGTTGTGTAGAAGACATCATGGCCGTCCAACACCCTGTGATGGGTGGGAATTGGCTTGGTTCTGTGTCTGCAACACCGTCCATACCGTCGATGTCTTCGGACGCGTAGTCCAACATGTTGGTTAAATCCTTGACAGTGGCCATTTAGTGGGTGGCGGGTGGGGCATAAAATTCCCGGCTCTCAGCCCCCCAGCCCGAGCTGGATACAGTTTGGAGGCAAAGCCCCGGTGATGGCGGGAGACTGCATCAATCCCAATGTTTCATCTAGGAGCAAAAGTTGGACCAGAAATTGTGGATCTGCAGGGCTGAGTTCGGCATGGGACACGTGATCCGACCCACTGAGTGCATACCTCGACAGCTTGGAGTGATTGCCCAGAGGCAAGTCCAAGATTGCATATGGGTCTTCGGTCGGGAGCTCCATGAGGGGAAGGAGTCCAGTGGGGCTCGCGCTCCCGTCTTCGGACAATGCGACCCGCTCCGCATCTAAGACGGGGCAGGTATGAGTGTTGACCCCTGAACATGATCTAACAGGGGATCAGTAGAGCCTTCCTGACAGGGGCACAGAGTAGCAGTCGAGGCTGCAAACCCCTTGAAGATTAGATCTCCTTGGATGTCACTGACGTAGTTCAGGTTTCAAAACCTGATCTGGTGGCTGGGGGCATAACTGTCGACCTGCTCGAGGCGGCCGATCGAGTTGGCACGAAGCACAAAGCCACCGAAAACAAAGACCTGTCCGGGGGAAAGGTTTCCCTGGACACAACATCATTGTTGATGAAGAGGCAAGCCATCAATCCTTCCGTCAACGATACAGCGGAGCTCTCAATGAAAGCATCAATGTCGGTGTCAAAACCGACAGATCTCGGGTAGGGGGGCCCAAGCTATATGTCTGAGGATCGGTGGTAACTATGATCAAAGGGACATAGTGTTTATCCAGGTTTGGGCCCTCTTAATGGAGGTAAAACCCTACTCCTGCTCGATTATATTCTAAGGTTATAGGGGTTACAAGAGTTGATCTAGCACGAGATCGTATTGTCTAACCCTAGTTTTGCTAGCTTAGTAATGTTGTCCTCCTCCCTCCGATCTAACCCTCCGGTTTATATACACACCCGAGGGGCTTAGGGTTTCTACAAAGTCGGTTTAACAGAAAGGAAATAATATATCCGGACAGCTAAACTTTCCATCCATGAATACGGGAGTCCCTTTCGGACACGAGAGGTGATCTTCTGTCTTGTATGTTGACAGCCCATCAGTCCGGCCAATGTCCAACAGACCATACGCCCGAGGACCCCCTAGTCCAGGTATCACACAGGGGTAAATACCTATATATGAATGAAACTCAACACAATTGATGGTAATAAAATAAAATTATGAATATTGTTTACGTACTTCAAATTGTCATGAAGATCTGCCCCGCTCGGAGGTCGAGTGGTGAGTGAACTCGCAAACGTAGCATCCACATAAATTATTCCCGGGTGCCTGCCACAAGCACTTTACAAGAATAGAGTTCAATCAAAATGATAATCAAGCATGATAATAATATTGAAACTAGAATTAGTGAGAGATGCACGGAACTAGCACTACAGGAATCAGCTACTTTGCCGTCTGCCACGGCGGACGGCAAAGGCATGAACGGCGGACGGCAAAGGCCTTTGCCGTCAGCCGCGGACGGCAAAAGGCTCCGGCAAAGTAGGCTACGGTAAACAGCTACTTTGCCGTCTGCTTCCTAGCGGCTGACGGCGGATGGCAAAGAGAGCGGACGGCAATAATCGCGCTGTCAGTCCGTTAAATGGCTAACGGCAGGCCTTTGCCGTCCGCCGCTGACGGCAAAATTTCTAGTGTCTTTGCCGTCCGCCGTATGATGTCATCTACATGTCACTACATGGCAGGTTCTTCGCCGTCTACCACTGGTGGGAAAGCCTTTGCCGTCTGCCACTGTAGGCAAACTGACCAAATGGGTCAGCTCCCAGGAAGCACAGCTGGATGCCACGTGTCTTCTTTGCCGTCCGCGGCTGACGGCAAAGAGCCCGTTGCCGTCGGTGGCAGACGGCAAAGAGCCTGCATATTGGCTCTTTTATCTGTTTTTTATTAAATCCAACAATTTTCATCACAAATATATATGACATATATAGATATATTTCAAAAGGCCATTACAGAGCAAACATATAAGATATCCAACACATAACTTCATCATCCAACCATATATATTACATGCATAGTTTCATCATACATAACAAGTTCAACATAGAGGCATCCAACCATATATATTACAACAGTTTCATCCAACAATACATGAATAGTTCAATGATACAAAAGAAACAGAGAAAGGGATAAGGAGCACTCCATCTATGCAAGCTTTCGTCAAGTGAATGAAATCTGCAAAATGAAAAATAAGAAAGTTAGAACAAGAAGAGTAGAACAAGAAGAAGAGTAGAACAAGAAGAAGACTAGAACAAGAAGAGTAGAACAAGAAGAAGACTAGAACAAGAAGAGTATATCATTTATGAGCTAACTTACGTGAAATGGATCATATATGAGCTAACTAACTTGAAATGGGTCGTTTATGAGCTAGCTAAGGTGAAATGGATCATTTATGAGCTAACTTAGTTGAAATGGGTCGTTTATGAACTAACTAAGGTCAAATGGATCGTTTTTGAGGTAACTAAGGTGAAATGGAACGTTTTTTAGCTAACTTAGGTGAAATGGATCATTTATGAGCTAACTTAGTTGAAATGGATCGTTTTTGAGCTAACTTAGGTGAAATGGATCATTTATGAGCTAATTTAGTTGAAATGGATCTTTTTGAGCTAACTTAGGTGAAATGGATCATTTAAGAGCTAATTTAGGTGGAATGGATCGTTTTTTAGCTAACTTGGTGAAATGGATCATTTATGAGCTAAATTAGTTGAAATGGATCGTTTATGAGATAACCTAGGTAAGATGGGTCATTTTGGAGTTAACCTAGGTGAAATGGGTCATTTTAAAGCTAACGTAGGTAAAATGGATCATTTAGGAGCTAATCTAGGTAAAATGGGTCATTTTTGAGCTAACTTGGATGAACTGGATCATTTATAAGCTAACCTAGGTAAAATGGGTCATTTTGGAGCTAACTTAGGTAAAATGGATCGTCTATGAGCTAACTAAGCTAATTATGCAATTTTTGACATAAGTAAGCTAAGTACAGATCGTTTTAGAGCTAACTTAGGTAAAATGGATGGTTTTGGAGGTCAGTAAGCTTATTAAGTCATTTTGGAGGAGAAGAAGCTAAGTCTAGGTCATTATGGTAAGCATTGGAGGAAATAAAGCTAAGTCTAGGTCTTTATGCATGTGTTAAGCAAAACACTAGATAAACTTACCAAGATCCAGGAGGTGTAGGAGCGGGGTGGCTCGTGTCGGTAGATGGAGAAGGATCGTGCGATGCTTGTCTGGAGTTACGCTGCACCAAAGATCATTTCCAATGTCTTGTTAGCATGATGACACTCAAATGTTAAGACTAGCAAGTGATGTCCATTCAAATAAAACTCACCGTGGTCCCAGGAGCAATCATTGGCATCGGCGGAGCGGTCTGACGTGTCTTCTCGCACACAGACTACACATTTGGTTTTGACGACTCAGTCATACTAGTTAGTAATGAGACAAACACTACATGAATGTTTTGGCTAATCTGCAGAAGAAACTTACCACAAGGAGCTCGTACATGGCCCTTGCCTGCATGTCATTCCGTGCCCTCTCCTCCTCCATCATCTTTATCGTCCTCTCCTCCAACTCCCGCTGCCTCTCCGCCGCCTCCGCCAGAAGTTTCTCCGTTCTATCTCTCTCACTCTGTATAGCAGCATGCAACACCACTCACATGACCATTTGTAATCATTGATGGAAGCGCACACAATGTAATGGAGAAAGATAACTGAGTACGTATCACTAACCTTGATAGCGAGTTGCACTGGCCGTTCACGAGGCCTTATCTCAGGAGCGGAGCTCGACTGGCGCGCCTTGATCTCCGGGAGAGTGCTAGGACAATGGATAAGTCCATCTCCAATGGCTATGGAGCCATGGGACCTCCCGCCACCAGATACATCAACAGCTCTGGATCAATGGGACCCTGGCTCGGGTTAAAGTCCTCCCCTTTCCTCGCCTTCCCCTCATCTCTATATCTCACGCGCTTGTTGTGGGAGGAGATGTTGGTGAAGTTGTTTGCATCATCGAGGTCAGACTCAGAGAAAGCCTTGACTTTCTTGAAAGAGGCAGTGTGGGCCATGGCATACAGGTCGTACACCTCTGGCACCTTATCCGCCTTATTGTAGCGTGCCTGAAAGAGAGAAACAATGAAAATTAGTAATTAAAGGGCTCAAGCTAGCATGATGAATGAATTGCATGAATCATGAAGCAAACCACATACCCAGTTGCGCCCGAACTGATATAAGTTGGAGCTGCCTTGATGGTGTGGCACACCTTCCATTTGGGCACGTTTGTCCTTGGCCTCGTTGTGGAGGGCTAGCCATTGTTTTGAGCACCACTCATCGACCAACACCTCCCAACAATCCATCCGATCCGCACACCATCTCGGAGGCGCCTAAGTTAGCAAATAGAAACTTGAGCGCTACGGCTAAGAATTACTAACTGAAGGAACTTAAGTAGAGAAGGCCTTAAGAATTACCTTCATGTACTGCTCCTTACTCAGGAACTTATCGCGGCACGCCGGCTTGGTCTTCTTGATACCACGCAAGGCGTAGTAGTCTCGAACAGCCTGCACCCGAGCCTCGTGCCATAAGTTCTGGAGTAGGCGCTTGCAGACGTTCTCGATAACATGTGCCGCGTCCTCCTCGTATCCCTCCTCACACCTGTAGAATGTCTGCAATCAAATGAGACAATATTGATTAGTACAATTAATAACTAGCTAGTTGAAGATTTTTAAATGTGTAAAGGAGAAATTACCCAGAACTTTCTGATCACCATGTCTGCCCTCGTGTCGCACACGACACCGTCGATAATCTCATCCGGCGGGGCCGGGGCAGCCACGTAGTGCTCCCAGCTCAATCCAAGCTCTGGAAGCCGACCCTCACCAGGCAACGTGACAAACCCCGGGAAGTTTTGCCGGCAAAGAACTCCAAGGACGGAGTTGGGCCGGCGGACACTATGATGCTGGTCCCAACCCCTGCAGCATGACAAGGCCAATGCATTAGTTATTTGAAAAAACATGAATGCACAAGGTACAAAAATATTAAATGCACTTACGTACCTCTCCCCATCAGGGAAAATCAACCATCTCTGCTCGCGGGTCACCGGCACGGACGGGCGCCGTGTAGCACCACGCTGGTAGACGGTGCCCCCCTCCTCCTCAAGATCAGTCGGCTCCCCGCCATCATCAGCATGGCCACTCGGCTCCTCGGGCTGATCCGGCCAGGTACCCCATCCGGACGTGTGCTCCTCCGGGGTCACGTGGGCCGAACTCTCGTGGGCCGAAGGCCAGTCGACCCGAGGCTCGTGGGCCCAAGACCCGTGGACCGGAGGCTCGTGGACCGGAGTCCGTGTAGCCTCCTCCTCGGATGATTCCACCCTAGCAGTCACGTGCTCGGGTGAAACATCTGGGGGTGGCGGCAAGGAAGGCGCCGTAGCAGTCACCCTACCTCCTCTCCCACGACCACGTGCCCCACCTCCTCTCTTCCTACCTCGTCCCCTGCTGGGCACCGCGGTCGACGAAGAAGGGCCCGGCGGTGTGGCCATACTGTCCAGCAACGCTCGGCGGAGAGGTGCGTCTGGAATGGAAGACCTCAGACCACGCTCCCGACCAGCGCCCACCATCTTTCAACACCTGCCATGACAAACAGTAAACGAAATTAGTACAACATAAAAAAAGACCGACATGAATAATAATATGTGTATCACTTAAGTGTATCATCATCAAGTACAACATAAAAAAATGTAATACCTGACACTACTAATAATCTCGACCAGTATCATCAATAAATGCATAATCATCATCATCACTATAATCAATGACGGGCTCATAGGGTTCATTGGCATCAACATGTGCAAGGCCACCTTGACGTCAATTTTATTAGTTGATCTACTTTGTCAATTTTATTATGTCCATGCAACCTACACTCTAATAGGTAATGATAGGTCCTAATCCCACCCGTGTATGTGTAGATTGGGTTCATTTTCCCATGCTATGCTCCGGATCTGACGCAAAATTTCGGCAGCACCTCCCCGCTGTTCTCCTGATACACGTCTTTGCAATAAACAGAGAGGATGTGTACCCGGAGAACAACAGGGGAGGCACTGACGAAATATATGCGTCGGATCCGGAGCAACGCATATGGGAAAACGAACCCAGTCTACACATACTCGGGCTGTCCATGGATAGCGTTGGACAATTCGAAAGAATCAAGGTTATAAATATGCAAATGCATGCATATTTATAACTATGACGCTTTCGAACGGGAGACACATATTGGTTACGCATACTGATGATTCAAGACACATATATAGCTAGCTATCAAGTTTCATCGGAATAGATCAAATAATTAATGGGGGAGGAGGACTTGTCATTTGTGCTCACCCACGAATGAAGGGGCAGAGCTCGTCAAACGCACGGCGAGATCGTCGAAAACCAAACCTCGCAGCGATGAAACAACTGCACATTTAAAACTACACGATCAACACAATTATATATGATGTTTTTCATAACAAAATCAAAAATATATGACCTAACTAATAATTCACAAATATATGACCCCGTCGGCCACTAGAAGGCCAAAGAACACCTTTTCGGGAGGTGTCGGTGGTCGGGGTGTCCTGTCGGTGTCGGGGTGCCGTGTCGGGGTC
>NC_041385.1:738588391-738655979 GCF_002162155.2 Triticum dicoccoides
GGGGGCGGCGCCGGGTGTGGGGGCGGCGCCGGGCGGCGGGGCGGGGGCGGCGATGGGGGCAGCGGTGGGTGGGGATCTGGTGGGCGTCGGGAAGGGAAGAGGGAGAGTAGAGAGAGTAACGGGCGGGGGGTGGGGGGCCGTTAGTTACGCTGCCCTTTGCCGTCCGCCGCTCTTTGCCATCCGCCTTTATCCCTCTTTGTCTTCTGCTAGCAGACGTCAAAGAGGTGGGGCGTTAAGTTTTTTCTAAACGGGCTGGCGGTGGGGGCCACCTCTCTCTTTGCCGTCAGCCAGCTCACGGCAATGAATCTTTGCCGTCAGCTGGCTGACGGCAAAGAGATGGCTGATGGCAAAGGCCTATTTTGCCATCCGGCGTTTCTTTGCCATCTGCTTTTGGGTAGCTGATGGCAAAGAGCTTCTTTGCCGTCTGCGAGCAGACGGCAAAGAGCTGGCTGATGGCAAAGTAGCTGATTCCAGTAGTGTAGATAGTACTACTTACTTTGGGGTGTGAAAATCGCAGCTCCTTTTTCCATTCACCCGGTACCTTGCTGGTGAACTTTTTACAAATCTTGCCCGGCAAAGAAAATGATTACTTGATATCAGAAAATTAACGAAAGTTGCCGATATGGTGCGATAATTATTGAACTTCCTTCTGAAGCATTTCACTCATGTCCGCCTACTCCTTAGACTCTTTACGTCTTGAGTCCAACACAATTACTAGTCCCGCGTCAAGCTGAATGGCTAGTAGAATAAAGTGGAAGTAGCACATACACAACTCATCAGTTACACTTAACCTCGAGTAAGCGAAATAGAATATGCACAAGACAGTAACACTCACTTGAAGTTGTAAGGAAAGAGTATTTCCCTTATGTTTTGTTGTCGAAGTAATGCCTGTAGCAAGTTTTTCTTAGTTTCGTCGGGGTTCTTGTATATTCATTAACGTCATTTGGGTTAATGAACCCGATGTCATAGATTTGTCCTCTTTTGCATTCGAGTATCTTCAATCTACATAATATAGTGAGGATAATTATACATGCAACGAGCTGAGCTAGAGACTTAATTACAGAAATAATACTTATAGACAATAGCACCTCATGAGAGTTTTGTCAAGGGCGTCTTCATTGTATAACTAAAATAATTCTTCAAACTCAATGTACAACACGTCAACTCTAATGAAGTCATGCTCATCGTTAATTCCCAGCAAGATACTGACAGCCCCATCCTTGTAGGTTTCCCTTCGCATCATCGTTGATAGATGCGGAGCTGCTCAGGTTTGACGAGAGGCTTCCCGTGCTCATATCTAAAGGCTACTACCTCAGCCATTTCGAATTGTACATCATCGCCTAAGTAATCACCAAGAGTGGTAGCAAGACCATCGGACGCTACCCCCGGATCATTAGTGATATCGGTTGTTTTTCCTGTTTGCCGAGCTGGGGAATTGTTTTGCCACTTCTTGCAGCACTGCTAGTACTTCCCGACCAGTTCTCATATGTCTTTACAATACAACGGTCATCGTGTCATAGAGGCAGAGGCAGTGGTGGCGCCTAAGGGCATCCAGACAGCGCTTCGCTTTTACCGGATCTATTTTGTCCTTTGGAGGTGAATATTTTCGGTGCAAGCTGGCGTTTCACATCGGCAGCCATGATGTCCTTGTTTTCCTCGTCAGTCATCTCATTTGGTAACTTGGCAGGAGCCTTCTTGATGCTTGGACCAGCTTTGGATTTTTTTTCCCTATTGTACTACTAGCCGCCGGAGCGGCGGTGGCTCTCTTCCGCCATTTTTAAGGCGGCAGAGTCAGCTGACGCGACGGAGGAGGCGGAGTTCGCTCACGTGGTGGAGACAGCTAAGGCAGAGGAGGATTCTGCTGAGGGACCTCCTCCGCCGTAGTCCGCTGAGGCGGCGGAGACAGCTGAGGCCGCGGAGACCATTGATGTGGCGGAGACAGCTGAGGCAGTGGAGATAGAGCTGAACTATGAGGAGTCTCCTGAGGGGACTCCTCCGGCTGAGTCTGCTGAGGCGGCGTCTGATACGTCTCCAACGTATATATAATTTTTGATAGTTCCATGCTGTTATGTTATCATTCTTGGATGTTCTACAATCATTTTATAATCATTTTATATCATTTTTTGGTACTAACCTATTGACATAGTATGACGCCTCCGATTCAATCATACATTAGTCATACACGCAAATGTGGACGATCAAGATCAAGGACTCACGGGAAGATATCACAACACAACTCTAGACACAAATTAAAATAATATAAGCTTTATATTACAAGATAGGGGACTCGAGGGCTCGAATACATAAGCTCGAATACACAAGAGTCAGCGGAAGCAACAATATTTGAGTACAGATATAAGTTAGACAAGTTTGCCTTAAGAAGGCTAGCACAAAAGCATCTACGATCGAAAAGGCAAGGCCTCCTGCCTGGGAGCCTCCTAACTACTCCTGGTCGTCAGCGTCCGTCACGTGGTAGCAGGCACCCTCAGGGTAGTAGCAGTCGTCAAAGGTGTCATCTAGCTCCTGGACTCCCTCATCTGGTTGCGTCGTCCGAGAAGAATGGAAAAGCGGGAAAAGAGGGAGCAAAGCAACCGTGAGTACTCATCCAAAGTACTCGCAAGCAACGATCTACACTACATATGCAACATTATCAAAGGAAGGCTATATATGTGGACTGGGCTACAGAAATGCCAGAATAGAGAGAAGGCCTAGTCTATCAAAGACTAGCATCTTCTGGAAACCACCATCTTGCAGCAAACATGAGGGAGTAGAGTACCATAAAGTGAAGTAGTAGTAGTGTTATCAACCTTGACCAGAGATCCTTCCTCGACTCCCTGTGAGAAAGCAATCCCAGAGCCATACTATCCAGTTATCACCTCATCACAATCCAATTCTCATTACCATCCAATTCTCATCACAAGTATCCAGTTCTAGTTGTATCGATCAGGATACAACTCCAAGTGTCTGTTATCGTAGGACAGGCTACCGATAGATGTTTTCTTCCCTGCAGGGGTGCACCAACTTACCCACCACGCTCAATTAACTCCGGCCAGACACACTTTCCTGGGTCATGCCCGACCTCGGCCAAACAATATGCTACAACTCGACCTAGGCTTAATAGAGAGGTCAAGCACGCCGGACTAAACCAATGCCCCCAGGGGTCATGTGCCATCTCCCCGGGAACTCCTGCACGTTGCGTGGGCGGCCGGTGAGCAGACCTAGCTACCTCCTTAGAAAAGGCAGGTGCTTACCAGTCCAACCCAGTGCGCGCCGCTCAGTCGCTGACGTCTATTAAGCTTCGACTGAGGTATACGACGCAGAACGCCCATATTATGCCCACGTGATGGTTAGTGCTATCAGGCCAGAGGCCCCTCGGATCAAATATCCAAATCGTAGTGGATTAGGAACGTGCGATAAGAAGCAGAGACTCACGAAAGATGTGACCCCGTTGCCCCGTCTCGAGGACTTGCGACAAGGGCTAAGAATTCCCGGCCATGCCTCGTAATTATCTCACGGGCACCTTCCAGGTCAACCCGACTCCACATCACTCGCAATTATGCTCACGCGGGTACCCCTCATGGTCGACCCGTCTTTAGTAACATGGTTCAGTGTAAAGTCATAGGAACCATAGTAACCGCGTGTCCAAACATCAAGGGGAAAACCCGAGGAATCACCCCCGGTGAATTCCACTTGATGTAATCATCAAGGTGAACGTAAGAGGAATCACCCCGAGGTTCACACTTGAGGGGTTGCACGACAGAGTCGTATCGGAAGTGGTTAAGGCGGAATCACCCTTGATGACCATGACCGAATAGCTACATTACAGGGTTAACATCAAAAGTGCTGGAGAGGTCTCACCCTCGGCACTCGATAGTAACCCAGCAGTGTCGAGCAACTAAGGGGAAAGTGATGTGCGGTGCCGGGGCCTGGTCTTCAATCTCGTTGATCGAGTCTTCAATGATGAAGCAGGGGCAAGAGGGACTAGGTGGGGGTCACTGATGGATCACTAACCAACCTATACTAAGCAGTTTAGGATAAGTAGGTAAGGTACAACAACAGATACAAAAGCAGGCTATGCATCAGAATAGGAGCAAACAATTACAGTAGCAAAATCTAATGCAAGCATGAGAGAAAGTAAAAGGGCGATATCGGGATGATCAAAGGGGGGACTTGCCTGGTTGCTCTGGCAAGGAAGGGTCGTCGTCGACGTAGTCGATCACAGGGGCAGCATCGGTCTCGGGGTCTACCGGAGAGAAGTGGGGGAAGAAATTGTAAATATAAAGAAAACATAGCATAACAGGAGAACAAGCAGAGCTAGACGTGTTCTAACGTGGTGCTACACGATACCGGCGAGGGGGGAAGTCAACCGGGAATGTTTTCCCGGTTCCGGACCTGTGTCAAACAGATGACCGGAGGCGGAACGTTCCATGTTCAGCATGCTAGGGGCATGTGACAGATTAACGGACCGCGTATCCGGATTCGTTGGATTTTTCTGAGAAACTTTCATATATAAAACATTTTCATCCGAGTTACAGATTATTTTATATGAATTTTCTAAATTTTAAACATATTCTGGAATTATTTATATTAACAGAAATGGAATATGACGTCAGCATGACGTAGGAGTGACGTCAGCAGTCAACAGTCCGGTTGACTGGTCAAAACTGACACGGGGGACCCACCTGTCATAGAAAGTGGGATAAACAGAGTTTAAACTAATCAACATTTAGTTAGTAAAACTACTGGACCCACCTGTCAGTGTCTAATTAACTAAAATAATTAGTTTTAATTATTAAAATGTTTTAATTAGAGGATTAATCGGTGGGACCCGCATGTTAGTGGCTGGGCCTTCCCAGTCAGCATGGTTGACCAGGTCAACTGGTCAACGGGGGCCAGGGCCCCACTGGCAGTGACCCAGGGGGTGGCCCCAGGTCTGCCAGCTCAGTGGGCCGGCGGCCGAACGCCGGCGAGCACGAAAATGCGGCAGAGGGCACCCAGCCTCGTCTGGATTTGTCTACAGGGGGGTCTCTGGGGGTTGGGGTTAGGCGCGTTCGAATGGGGAGTGAGCGGCGCAACTGCTGCAGGTGGTGGTTTTGCCGGAAACGGCCGGAAACATCGCCGGCGACGAGGTCCGTGGCGGAGCGGCTACGGTCGACAGCAGAAAAAGGTGCTACGGCGTGCTACAACTCAGGCGAAAGGGCTAGGCGGGAGCAGCAGTCCTCCAGGAGCGCGCTACGAGGACTAGACGGAGCAAGAAGAGCTCAGGAGCTTGTGCGCGGCAGCAATGGCGGACGACGGAGCCGGCGCTTACGGCCAGCTAGCTAGGGAAGGAGGAAACAGAGCAAGGACAGGGAGGAAGGAGGCAGAGCTTACGGGGCAGGCACACGGAGGCCTCTCGGGGTTCGGGAGCGCAAAGGGAGGCTTGTGGCTCTGGTGATCGCCGGTGACCACCAAGAAGGGGAAGAGGGCACTGCCGACGTCGCCGACCTCCCCGACTTCAGGTGATAGACGAGGACGGTGAAGCGGAGGACGGCGCACCTCCCAGACTCGGTTGCCGGGCTCGGGGACGCTGGTAGCCGCGGGGACGACGGAGAACGCCGGCGACTATGTTGGCCTCCTCGCCAAAACAAAGGAGAGGGGGAGGAAGAGGCGGAGAGGGCAAGGAGATTCTGGGAGTGGGTGGAGGTAGGTGGGGGAGGACTCGAGGAGCCGGAGGGGGGCGCCCTTATCCTCTCGCGGGGGCGTCGCCGGCGAGGTAGCTAGGCGGCGACGGGCGCCCGCTGTCCCGCCCGGTCGGAGGAACAAGAAGCGACCGGGGGAGGGGGAGTGGGCCGGCCTAGCTGGGCCAGTTGGCGTGGGTGGGCCGAAGCCCAAGTGGGGCAGGGGCTTTCTCTCCCCTTTGTTTTTCCTTTTCTCCTTTTCTTTGCTTTTCTTCTTCTTCCTTTTTGGCAGCTTTTGCATTTGCTTTTAGCCACTAATGACTTTGCAAAATTATGTCACTCGCCAAGATAATTTCAAATAATTATTGTGCACTGCCACAAAAAGGTTGTGAGACTTTAGAAATAGTTTGCAATTTTTATAATTTAATAAGGCATTTAAATTATTGCTTTGGTCACTGCTATAAGTAGTTTAGGCCACTTAAACACTTTGCAAAAATGATGGTTCACGACCAATATTACTTGTCGATTATTTGGCACATGATGAACATTTTAGATTTCATGTTTGAACATTTTGAATTTCACTCATAATTTGAAATTGAATTCAACTGGAATTTGAAAGAGAGAGGAGACAATGGTGATCAAACACTTGTTTAGCAAAATGATTAACTTAACCCCAGGGTTTACTGTAGTATCATTACACCGGGGTGTTACAACTCTCCTCCTCTAAAAGAAATTCTCGTCCCGAGAATTAAGAGGTAGAAGGGAACAAGTCGGGGTATTCAGCCCGGAGGTTATCTTCGTGTTCCCAAGTGGCTTCCTCTTTAGTATGATTCGATCATTGCACCTTGAGGAACTTCGTAACCTTCTGGCGTGTTCGACGTTCAGCTTCTTCAAGAATGCAGATCGGATGCTCCTTGTATGTGAGATCATCTTGAACTTCAATCAATTCCGGATCCACTTCACGTTCTGGATCCTTGAAGCATCGACAAAGTTGCGACACGTGGAAGACGTCATGAACATGAGAGAACTGAGGTGGAAAGTCAAGTTGATAAGCCACCAGCCCACGACGGGCCAGAATGCGAAAAGGACAAATGTAGCACGGAGCTAGCTTGCCCTTGACTCCAAACCGATGAGTGCCTCTCAAAGGAGTGACACGCAGATAAGCTTGTTCACCAGGTTGATAAGTTGAACCCTAGTGTTTCCGGTCATAGTTGCTCTTCTGGCGGGACTGGGCCACCTTGAGATTATCTTGGACAATGCGAACCTGCTCTTCAGCTTGTTGAATAATGTCTGGACCAATGAGCGTCCATTCCCCAGTTTCTGACCAATTTAGAGGGGTCCGGCACTTACGGCCATAAAGCACTTCAAAGGGTGCCATCTTCAAGCAGGCCTGATAGCTGTTGTTATAAGAGAACTCCGCAAAAGGGAGAGATTCTTCCCACTTCTTACCGAAAGAAATAACACAAGCTCGAAGCATGTCTTCAAGAATTTGATTGACTCACTCGACTTGGCCTTGGGATTGGTGATGATAAGCAGTGCTCCATGTATATGAGTTCCCATTGCCTCTTGGAAACTATCCCAGAACTTCGAAGTGAATATACTGCCGCGGTCTGAACCGATCTCCTTCGGAATGCCGTGGAGTGACACAATTCGAGAGATATACAAGTTTGCTAATCGACTAGCAGTGATAATCTCCTTGACTGGCAGAACGTGAGCAACCTTCGAGAATTGGTCGATGACAACAAAGATAGCATTGTTACCTTTCTGAGACTTGGGAAGGCCAATGACGAAGTCCATCTGAATCTTATCCCACTTCCATTCAGGAATCGGAAGCGGTTGTAGAAGTCCAGCCGGTTTCTGATGTTCTTCTTTGACGCGACGACAAACGTCACATTCTTCAATATATCAAGCAATGTCTTGCTTCATCTTAGACCACCAGTACTTCTGACGGATGTCTAGATACATCTTGGTACTTCCCGGATGAATAGTGAGAGGGGTTTCATGCGCTTCTTTCATCGCCTTCTGTGTCATAAGCTCGAACCGGGGTACTACAATGCGATCTCTGAAGTATAAGGTTCCATCTTCACCAAGTGAGAAATCTCTGGATTTCTCTAAGGCAAGATCCTTTTTCATCAAATCAACGTGAGCATCCTTGGCTTGAGCAGACTTAATTGCTTTCAGAAGAGTTGGTTCCAGGACAAGGTTATTCGGAGAACCCTGTGGAACTAGTTGAAGGTTCAGCTTGCATAGCTCTTCATAAAGGCAGGGTTGAGCTTTGAAGACCATGTGATTGTTGCAATAAGACTTACGGCTCAGGGCATCGGCCATTACATTAGCCTTACCAGGGGTATAGGATATACCGTAGTTATAGTCAGCAATAGCTTCCATCCATCGCTGCCGACGGAGGTTCTGATCTGGTTGGGTAAACAGGTACTTCAAACTCTAATGATCGGGGAAGATCTCACAATGATTACCGAGAAGGTACTGTCGCCATAGCTTCAGTGCAAAGATAACCGTAGCAAGCCCGAGGTCGTAACTAGGTAGTTCTCTTCGTGAGGACGCACTTGACGGGAGGCATAAGCAATCACCCTACACTCTTGCATTAGTACACAGCCTAATCCTTGACGTGAAGTGTCGCAATAGATGACAAAGTCCTTGCGAGAATCAGGGGGAGCAAGCACTGGGGCAGATATCAGCTTGTCCTTAAGAGCCTGGAAACTTTCCTGAAACTTTTCAGTCCAATCAAACTTAATGCCTTTGTGCAACAGATTGGTCAGTAGCTTGCCAATCTTGGAGAAGTTCTCGACAAACGGCAACAATAGCTGGCTAGTCCGAGAAAGCTTCTGACTTGCTTAACAGTCTTCGGAGGGGTCCAGTCAAGAATAGCCTGAACGCGCTCTGGGTTGACAGCAATACCATCCTTGGAGATGACATGTCTAAGGTAGGTGACTTCGGGTAACCAAAATTCACACTTGGAATACTTGGCATAAATTTGATGTTCTCGAAGCTTCTCCAGAACAAGACGAAGATGTTCAGCATGTTCTTCTTTATTCTTCGAATATACCAGTATATCATCCAGATAGACTACGATGAACTTGTCGAGGTAATCCCTGAATATGTAGTTCATCAGACGGGAGAATGTGGCTGGAGCATTGGTCAAGCCAAAAGACATGACGGTGTACTTGTAAGAACCATAACGAGTGACGAATGCGGTCTTTGGAATATCCTCTTCACGAACATGGATCTGGTGGTAACCCAACCTCAAGTCGAGTTTAGAGAATATCGATGATCTAGCCAGTTGATCGTATAGATCATTGATCCGAGGAAGGGGATATTTGTTCTGAATTTTAGCTTGGTTGATAGGACGATAGTCTTGGACCAAACGATTCGTTCCATCCTTCTTCTTCACAAAGAGAGAAGGTGCTCCCCAAGCAGAGGAACTTGGAAGAATGAAACCCTTGCGAAGAGATTTGTCGATTTCCTCCTTAAGTTCAAGGAGCTCATGAGGCGGCATCTTGTAGGGTCGTTTGGCAATAGGAACGGTGCCTGGTTTCAAGTCGATGACGAACTCGACAGCCCGGGCAGGGGGTATTCCTGGAAGTTCTTTTGGAAAGACATCTTGGAAGTCACGAACGACTGGAATCTTTTCAATTCCCTCAAGAGGTGTTGCGTTCAACGCATTCAAAGCATAAAGTCGTGCTTCAGTGTTTTGAACAAGCTGAGCATGGTAGCTTGCTATCTCATCGTAAGGATGTAGGAGGTGCACGAGCTTGGTGGCGCAAACGATAGAGGCAGCATGTGCTTTCAACCATTCCATTCCCAGAATGAGTTCAATATTGGAAGACTCCAGAATAATTGGAGAAACAAGGAATTCCAACCCTTCAATCTCAACGGGAACATCGCGACCAATCATGGTAGTTTGACATCGGCCCGCAGGGGTGCGTACCACCATTGGGGTGTTCATGGGCTCGCATCGAATGTCGTGTGTGTATGCAATATTTTCTGACATGAATGAATGTGATGCTCCTGAATCGAATAAAACAGAAGCCGATACTGAATTAACAAGGAGAGTACCCATCACAGTAGCAGGTTGGTCTAGAACTTCTTTCAGATCAATGTTGTTAGCCTGCCCACGACCATAAGGTCGGGCATTGTTGTTGCGGGGTTGATTGTTACCATGACCTGCAGCAGGAAGAGCCAGTTGGTTCTGATTCTGAGGACATTTCCTGGAGCGGTGACCAGGAAGGCCACACTTGAAGCACAAACCATCATTGGGATTGGGAGTAGGATCTTGGGGTGGTACAGCTCGAAGAGGCTGCCTCTGTGGTGGTGGAGGCATACGAGGTGCAACATAAGACTGTCTTGGTGCAGGTGCAGTTGGGCGGTACATGCTAAGGGGGATCCATATCCGACGCTTCTGCGCTGACGGGCCCAAAGATGAGCGAGCGGCACGGCTGCGCTTAAGGGATACCTGGTGTTCCTGAAGACCAATCTCAACCTGAATAGCCTTGTTCACCAAGGTGGCGAAGTCGGCAAAGTCATGAACGAGCAGAGCTAGCTTGATATCAGGTTGAAGTCCATCACGAAACTTTTCCTGCTTACGAGCATCAGTAGCAATGTCTTCTTCAGCGTAACGTGACAAGTCGAGGAATTCCTGCTGATAAGCATCAACTGTCTCATTTCCTTTGGTGAGGTTACGGAACTTGCGCTTCTTCCTGTCCATGATTCCCTGGGGAATGAAGCGGGCACGGAAAGCGGCTTGGAAATCCGGCCAAGTGATGACCGTTCCAGCAGGTAGGGTACGCCTGTGGCTGTCCCACCATTGAGCAGCGGGACCCTTGAGGAAGAAGGATGCGAAGGTGACATAGCTGGCAAGGGCAACACTAGCAGACTCCATTTCATACGTGATGTCCCGGAGCCAGTCATCAGCATCAAGGGGCTGAGTTGAGCTGCGGTAGATTGTCGGGTTGAGGCCCATGAAGTCCTGCAGAGTAATTGGGGCTGGCTGCTGGTTCATATTCGAACGAGGAAACTGAGCCATCATTCCTTCCATGAACTGGCGGTCCAGCTCAAACTGTTGCATCATTCCAGCAAAGAATTCGGGCAGTGATGGATCGTTGCCACCACAGCCACGACCAGCTGGTCTAACCATCCTGCTAACATATAACAGGGGGTAGTTCAGCACTGAGCATTTGCAAAGACAAGGATCATTCATGATGAAACAGGCATAATGAAAGAGGTACGATGGATACCACTTAGTAGTCAACACGATAGTGTGTGCACTATTCAAGATGCTATTCTAAGGAGTAACTATGGCCTATCCAACTTTGGGGTGAATGTGGTCATCGGATCCTAATGTTTGAGTTAGTAATTTCGTTTAACCCAAGTAGAAGAGAGTTCAGAGTCCCAGAGTATAGACGAGGAGTAAAAGATCGTAATACCACCCAATGGCGACATGGGCTCGTAAGACACAGAGCCATGTTAGTAAAAGTTTTTCAGTGACTAGACTCAACTTCGGCCAAGTAGTTGGAAAAGGGGCTACCTACAGGCAGTCGGCTCTGATACCAACTTGTGACGCCCCTGATTCAATCGTACACTAATCATACACGCAAATGTGTACGATCAAGATCAAGGACTCACGGGAAGATATCACAACACAACTCTAGACACAAATTTAAATAATACAAGCTTTATATTACAAGCCAGGGGCCTCGAGGGCTCGAATACATAAGCTCGAATACACAAGAGATAGCGGAAGCAACAATATCTGAGTACGGACATAAGTTAGACAAGTTTTCCTTAAGAAGGCTAGCACAAAAGCATCTACGATCGAAAAGGCAAGGCCTCCTGCCTGGGAGCCTCCTAACTACTCCTGGTCGTCGGCGTCCGTCACATGGTAGCAGGCACCCTCGGGGTAGTAGCAGTCGTCAAAGGTGTCATCTAGCTCCTGGACTCCGTCATTTGGTTGCGTCCGAGAAGAATGGAAAAGCGGGAAAAGAGGGAGCAAAGCAACCGTGAGTACTCATCCAAAGTACTCGCAAGCAAGGATCGACACTACATATGCAACATTATCAAAGGAAGGCTATATATGTGGACTGGGCTGCAGAAATGCCAGAATAGAGAGAAGGCCTAGTCCTATGAAAGACTAGCATCTCCTGGAAACAACCATCTTGCATCAAACAGGAGGGAGTAGAGTAGCATAAAGTAAAGTAGTAGTTGTGTTATCAACCTCGGTCAGAGATCCTTCCTCGACTCCCTGCGAGAAAGCAATCCCAGAGCCATACTATCCAGTTATCACCTCATCACAATCCAATTCTCATTATCATCCAATTCTCATCACAAGTATCCAGTTCTAGTTGTATCGATCGGGATACAACTCCAAGTGTCCGTTACTGTAGGACAGGCTATCGATAGATGTTTTCTTCCCTGCAGGGGTGCACCAACTTACCCACCACGCTCAATTAACTCCAGCCGGAGACACTTTCCTGGGTCATGCCCGGCCTCGGCCAAACAATACGCCGCAACCCAACCTAGGATTAATAGAGAGGTCAAGCACGCCGGACTAAACCTATGCCCCCAGGGGTCATGGGCCATCTCCCCGAGAACTCCTGCATGTTGCGTGGGCAGCCGGTGAGCAGACCTAGCTACCTCCTTAAAAAGGCAGGTGCTTACCAGTCCAACCCGGTGCGCGCCGCTCAGTCACTGACATCTATTAGGCTTCAGTTGATGTATACGACGCAAAACGCCCATACTATGACCACGTGATGGTTAGTGCTATCAGGCCAGAGGCCCCTCGGATCAAATATCCAAATCATAGTGGATTAGGAACGCGCGGTAACAAGCAGAGACTCACGAAAGATGTGACCCCGTTGCCCCGTATCGAGGACTTGCGGCAAGGGCTAAGAATGCCTGGCCATGCCTCATAATTATCTCACGGGCACCTTCCAGGTCAACCCGACTCCACATCACTCGCAATTATGCTCGCGCGGGTACCCCTCAGGGTCGACCCGTCTTTAGTAACATGGTTCGGTGTAAAGTCATAGGAACCATAGTAACCGTGTGTCCAAACATCAAGCGGAAAACCCAAGGAATCACCGCCGGTGAATTCCACTCGATGTAATCATCAAGGTGAACGTAAGAGGAATCAATCCGAGGTTCACACTTGAGGGTTTGCACGACAGAGTCGTATCGAAAGTGGTTAAGGCAGAATCACCCTCGATGACCACGACTGAATAGCTACACTACAGGGTTAACATCAGAAGTGCTGCAGAGGTCTCACCCTCGACACTCGATAGTAACCCAGCAGTGTCGAGCAACTAAGGGGAAAGTGATGTGCGGTGCCGGGGCCTGGTCTTCAATCCCGTTGATCGGTTCTTCAATGATGAAGCAGGGGCAAGAGGGACTAGGTGGGGGTCACTGATGGATCACTAACCAACCTATACTAAGCAGTTTAGGATAAGCAGGTAAGGTACAACATCAGATACAAAAGCAGGCTATGCATCAGAATAGGAGCAAACAATTACAGTAGCAAAATCTAATGCAAGCATGAGAGAAAGGAAAATGGCAATATTGGGATGATCAAAAGGGGGGCTTGCCTGGTTGCTCTGGAAAGGAGGGGTCGTCGTCGACATAGTCGATCATAGGGGCAGCATCGGTCTCGGGGTCTACCGGAGAGAAGAGGGGGAAGAAACAGTAAATATAAAGCAAACATACCATAACAGGACAACAAGCAGAGCTAGACGTGTTCTAACATGGTGCTACACGATACCGGCGAGGGGGGAAGTCAACCGGGAATATTTTCCCGGTTCCGGACCTGTGTGAGACAGATGACCGGAGGGGGAACGTTCCATGTTCATCATGCTAGGGGCATGTGACAGATGAACGGACCGCGTATCCGGATTCGTTGGATTTTTCTGAGCAACTTTCATATACAAAACATTTTCATCCGAGTTACAGATTATTTTATATGAATTTTCTATGTTTTAAACATATTCTGGAATTATTTATATTAACAGAAATGGAATATGATGTCAGCATGACGTAGGAGTGATGTCAGCAGTCAACAGTCCAGTTGACTGGTCAAAACTGACACGGGGGACCCACCTGTCATAAACAGTGGGTTAAACAGAGTTTAAACCAATCTACATTTAGTCAGTAAAACTACTAGGCCCACCTGTCAGTGTCTAATTAACTAAACTAATTAGTTTTAGTTATTAAAATGTTTTAATTAGAGTATTAAGCGGTGGGACCCGCACGTTACTGGCTGGGCCTTCCTAGTCAGCTCGGTTGACCAGGTCAACTGGTCAACGGGGGCCAGGGGCCCCACTGGCAGTGACCCAGGGGGTGGCCCCAGGTATGCCAGCTCAGCGGGCCGGCGGCTGAACACCGGCGAGCATGAAAACGCGGCGGAGGGCACCCGGCCTCGTCGGAATTTGTCTACAGGGGGTCTCTGCGGTTGGGGTTAGGCGCGTTCGAATGGGGAGTGAGCGGCACAACTGCTGCTGGTGGTGGTTTTGCCGGAAACGGCCGGAAACGTCGTCGGCGACGAGGTCCGCGGTGGAGCGGCTACGGTCGACAGCGGAAAAGGTGCTACGGTGTGCTACAACTCAGGCGAAAGGGCTAGGCGGGAGCAGCAGTCCTCCAGGAGCGTGCTACGGGGACTAGACGGAGCAATAAGAGCTCGGGAGCTCGTGCGCTGCAGCAATGGCGGACGGCGGAGCCGGCGCTTACGGCCAGCTAGCTAGGGAAGGAGGAAACAGAGCAAGAACAGGGAGGAAGGAGGTGGAGCTTACGGTGCAGGCACACGGAGGCCTCTCGGGGTTCGGGAGTGCAGAGGGAGGCTTGTGGGTCCGGTGATCGCCGGTGACCACCGAGAAGGGGAAGAGGGTGCTGCTGACGTCGCCGACCTCCCCGACTTCAGCTGATGGACGAGGACGGTGAAGCGGAGGACGGCGCACGTCCCAGACTCGGTTGCCGGGCTCGGGGACGCCGGTAGCCGCGGGGACGACGAAGAACGGTGGCGAGCGCGTCGGCCTCCTCTCCAGAATGAAGGAGAGGGGGAGGAAGAGGCGGAGAGGGCGAGGAGATTCTGGGAGTTGGTGGAGGTAGGTGGGGGAGGACTCGAAGAGCAGGAGGGGGGCGCCCTTATCATCTAGCGGGGGCATCGCCAGCGAGGTGGCTAGGCGGCGACGGGCGCGCGCTGTCCGCCCAGTCGGAGGAACTGGAAGCGATCGGGGGAGGGGGAGTGGGCCGGTCTAGCTGGGCCAGTTGGCGTGGGTGGGCCGAAGCCCAAGTGGGGCAGGGGCTTTCTCTCCCCTCTGTTTTTTCCTTTTCTCCTTTTCTTTGCTTTTCTTCTTCTTCTTTTTAGGAAGCTTTTGCATTTGCTTTTAGCCACTAATGACTTTGCAAAATTATGTCACGGGCCAAGATAATTTAAAAGAATTATTGTGCACTGCCACAAAAAGGTTGTGAGACTTTAGAAGTAGTTTGCAATTTTTATAATTTAATAAGGCATTTAAATTATTGCTTAGGTCACTGTTATAAGTAGTTTAGGCCACTTAAACACTTTGCAAAAATGATGGTTCACCACCAATATTACTTGTGATTTATTTGGCACATGATGAACATTTTAGATTTCATGTTTGAACATTTTGAATTTCACTCATAATTTGAAATTGAACTCAACTGGAATTTGAAAGAGAGAGGAGACAATGATGATCAAACACTTGTTTAGCAAAATGATTAACTTAACCCCAGGTTTTACTGTAGCATCATTACACCGGGGTGTTACACATAGTGCCCAGTGCCACTTATTGTTTTATGCTTGTTTTTTACATCGCAGGAAATCAATATCAAATGGAGTCCAAACGCAGCAAAACTTTTTGTTGATTTTTTTGGACCAGAAGACATCGAGTGGGCCGAAGAAGTACCGAAGAGGGAGCACGAGGGGGGCACAAGACACGAGGGTGTGCCTGGGCCCCCAGGCGCCCCCAGGTGGGTTGTGCCAACCTTGATGGCCTCCCACACCGCCTCTTTGCTCTATAAATACCCCAATGTTCCGGAAACCTAGGGGAGTCGATGAAAATCAATTCCAGCCACCGCAAGTTCCAGAAACACCAGATTCAATCTAGACACCATCACAGAGGGGTTCATCATGTCCATTGGTGGCTCTTCGATGATGCGTGAATAGTTCTTTGTAGACCTACGGGTCCGTAGTTAGTAGCTAGACGGCTTTCTCTCTCTCTCTCTTGATTCTCAATACAATGGTCTCCCAGATATCCATATGATGTAAATCTTTTTGCGGTGTGTTTGTTGGGATCCGATGATCTTTGTGTTTATGATCAAATCTATGTTTTTATCCATGAAAGATATTTGAGTCTTCTTTGATCTCTTATATGCATGACTGATTATAGCCTCGTATTTCTTCTCCGATATTTGAGTTTTGTTTGGCCAACTTGATCTATTTATCTTGCAATGGAAAGAGGTGCTTTCTGATGGGTTCGATCTTACGGTGCTTGATCCCATTGACAGAAGGGAAAACAACACATATGTATCGTTTCTATTAAGGATAACAAGATGGCGTCTATTTCTACATAAATTGATCTTGTCGACATCATGTCATTGTTCTTATTGCATTACTCCATTTTTCCATAAACTTAATATACTAGATGCATGCTGGATAGTGGTCGTTGTGTGGAGTAATAGTAGTAGATGCAGGCAGGACTCGGTCTACTAATCTTGGACGTGATGCCTATATAATGATCATTGCCTGGATATCGTCATGATTATTTGAAGTTCTATCACTTGCCCAACAGTAATTGTTTTCCCACCGTTTGCTATTTTTCTCGAGAAAAGCCACTAGTGAAACCTACGCCCCCCGGGTCTCTTCTTTAATATATTTTCCTTTGTGGTCGGCTTTCCTTTGCTTATTATTTTTAGTTCTATTAAACCAAAAATACAAAAATTTCTTGTTGGACTTTATTTTATTTGCGCTCCATTTATCCTATCTATTACAACTTTTTCCCGTCTACTCGCCAATTTCTGGCACCGTTACCCGAAAGGGATTGACAACCCCTTTAACACGTCGGGTTGTGAGTATTTGTTATTTGTGTGCAGGGGCTGTTTACGTTGTGTTGCATGGTTCTCCTACTGGTTCGATAACCTTGGTCTCACCACTGAGGGAAATACCTACAGCCGATGTACTTCATCATCCCTTCCTCTTTGGGGAAATACCGACGTAGTTCTAGTAGGCATCAAAAGGAATTTCTGGCACCGTTGCCGGGGAGGATCGTCAACATTGATACTTCTCCAACGTATCTACTTTTCCAAACACTTTTGCCCTTGTTTTGGACTCTAATTTGCATGATTTGAATGGAACTAACCCGGAATGATGTTGTTTTCTGCAGAATTGCCATGGTGTTATTTTTGTGCAGAAACAGAAGTTCTCGGAATGACCTGAAAATCCACGGAGAAACATTTTGAAATTAAAAAAAATATTGGCGAAAGAATCAACATAAGGGGTCCACACTCTGTCCACGAGGGCGCGCCCCCAGCCTCGTGGGCCCCCTGGACCTCCACCGACCTCAACTCCAACTCCATATATTCACGTTCAGGGAGAAAAAATCAGAGAGAAGGATTCATCGCGTTTTACGATACGGAGCCGCCGCCAAGCCCTAATCTTCCTCGGGAGGGCTGATCTCAAGTCCGTTCGAGGCTCCGGAGAGGGGAATCTGTCGCCATCATCATCATCAACCATCCTCCATCACCAATTTCATGATGCTCACCGCCGTGCGTGAGTAATCCCATCGTAGGCTTGCTGGACAGTGATGGGTTGGATGAGGTTTACCATGTAATCGAGCTAGTTTAGTTAGGGTTTGATCCCTAGTATCCATTAGGTTCTAAGAATGATGTTGCTATGACTTTTCCATGCTTAATGCTTGTCACAAGGGCCCGAGTGCCATGATTTCTGATCTAAACCTATTATGTTTTCATGAATATATGTGAGTTCTTGATCCTATCTTGCAAGTCAATAGTCACCTACTATGTGTTATGATCCGGCAACCCCGAAGTGACAATAATCGGGACCACTCCCGGTGATGACCGTAGTTTGAGGAGTTCATGTATTCACTAAGTGCTAATGCTTTGGTCTGGTACTCTATTAAAAGGAGGCCTTAATATCCCTTAGTTTCCAATAGGACCCCGCTGCCATGGGAGGGTAGGACAAAAGATGTCATGCAAGTTCTTTTCCATAAGCACGTATGACTATATTCGGAATACATGCCTACATTACATTGATGAACTGTTGCATGATGAATTGCATCCGACATAATTATCCATCATTGATCCATTGCCTACGAGCTTTTCACATATTGTTCTTTGCTTAGTTACTTCTCCATTGCCACTGTCAGGATTGCTACAAAACTGCTACTGTTACTTTTGCCACCGTTATCGTTACTTCCATACTACTTTGCTACTAAATACTTTGCTGCAGATATTAAGTATTTTAGGTGTGGTTGAATTGACAACTCAGCTGCCAATACTTGAGAATATTCTTTGGCTCCCCTTGTGTCGAATCAATAAATTTGGGTTGAATACTCTACCCTCGAAAACTGTTGCGATCCCCTATACTTGTGGGTTATCAAGAATCTTTTCTGGCGCCGTTGCCGGGGAGCATAGCTCTATTCTTTGAGTCACTTGGGATTTATATCTGTTGATCACTATGAGGAACTTAAAAGATGAAAGAACCAAGATTTTTCCCTCAACTACGAGGGGAGGTAAGGAACTGCCATCTTGCTCTGCACTTGATTCACCTTATGTTATGAGTAAATTTGTGACACCTACACCTGCACCTGCTATTGATTCTGATATGTCGTATGTTATTGATGATGCCACTTATGCTATGCATGATGCTTATGATGATACTACTTCTCTGCTTGATAATATTGTGCCATTAGGTGAATTTCTTAATGAAAAACTTGCTAGGGTTAGAGAGAATGAAATTATTGAAACTGATAATATTGATGAAAGTGATGATGAAGATTCTCCCCCGAGATATGAATTGCATGTTGTACCTGAGGGTTATGTTATGGATGAAGAAACTGCTAGAGACTCACCCTGCGCGTTCGATTTATTTGGTTTACATGGTTCGGTTTATATGGTTTTTCGGTTTGTATGGTATTAATACTTCATTAAATACAGTATGAAAATAAAATACGGTTCGGTTTCGGTATATACCAAATTATTTCGATATGGTTTCGGTATATACCATAAAAACTAAAGTTGACGCGAATTTGAAAATCAAGTATAATAATTTGCAAATTTATGACTCAAAACACATACTATTTGACACAAATAGTATATGACTACATATATAAGTATATATGAATGCTTTGATTCATTTGTTGATGGTTATGGACGTGCTTAGCATTTTAAAAGGAGAAAATTACTATGTTACAAGAAAATTTACGTGCTTAGTAGTGAATTTAACTCATGTGCAAGAAAAATGACAACTTTTATGGTTGTTCATCTCAAGAAATATAAATTTATTTTTTACTTCGGTTTATTCGGTTCATCATTCGGTTTTTCGGTATATACCATAAAAACCAAAGTTCAAATCGGTATGAAAAGTTCATACCATACTGAAACCAGAAACCATAAAAACCATAAAATCGGTTCGGTTCGGTTTATTTTCGGTATGGTTTTTCGGTTCGGTTTTCAAATGCATAGAGTGACTAGAGACCTTTTTGATTGCAAAGAAAAATATGATCTTAAGAAACTGTTAGCTAAGCGGAAAGAAAAATCTTTGAATGCTAGAATGAAATATGACCCTGCTTTTGCTACTTCACCTTTCTGTGTTACTGATAAGGATTATGATTTCTCTGTCGATCCTGAGTTAATTACTTTGGTTGAATCTGATCCTTTCTATGGCTATGAATCTGAAATTGTTGTGGCACATCTTACTAAATTGAATGATATAGCCACCCTATTTACTCATGAGGAAAAAATTCGCTATTACTATGTCCTTAAATTGTTTCCTTTCTCATTAAAGGGTGATGCTAAGATATGGTTTAATTCTCTTGCTCCTGGTTGTGTGCGTAGTCCCCAGGATATGATTTATTACTTCTCTACAAAATATTTTCCCGCTCACAAGAAACAAGCTGCCTTAAGGGAAATATATAACTTTGTGCAAATCGAAGAAGAGAGTCTCCCACAAGCTTTGGCAGGCTTCTCCGATTACTTAATGCTTTGCCTGACCTTCCTCTCAAGAAAAATGAAATACTTGATATCTTTTACAATGGACTAACCGATGCTTCCAGACACCACCTTGATAGTTGTGTTGGTTGTGTTTTCAGGGAAAGAACTGTTGAGCAAGCTGAATCGCTATTGAATAATATATTGAGTAGTGATAATGATTGGACACTTCCTGAACTAACTCCTAAGCCAACTCCTATGAAAAAGGGTATTCTATTTCTCAGTCCTGAAGATATGCAAGAGGCAAAGAAATCTATGAAAGAAAAGGTATCAAAGCTGAAGATGTTAAGAATTTACCACCTATTGAAGAAATACATGGTCTTGATAACTCGATACATGTAGTAGAGGTAAATTCTCTATATAGATTTGATGAAGGTGATATTCCTCGTAATAAGTCTGCTAGCCAATGCTTGGATGAGTTTGATAATTTTATTGTTAAACAGGAAAACTTCAATGCTCATGTTGGTAGACAATTGAAACATAATGCTTATATGGTCGAACACATGAGTGATTATATGTCTACAGTTAAAGGTGACCTTAAGCTTATTAGTAAACATGCATCCATGGTTACCACTCAAGTAGAACAAGTGCTTAAGGCACAAGATGAATTGATCCATGAGTTAAATAATAAGAATAATGATAACGCTGTTAGGGTTATCACTAGAGGTGGTAGAATGACTCAGGAACCTTTGTACTCTGAGGGCCATCGTAAGAGAGTTGAGCAAGAATCTCAGAGAACTAATGTTGATTCACCTAGTCCTTCCAAGAAAAAGAAAAAGAAAAATGAGAGGACTTTGCATGCTTCTAGTGAACCTGTTGCTGATACACCTGAGAATCCAAATGATATTTCTATTTCTGATGCTGAAACACAGTCTGGTAATGAACATGAACCTAGTGATAATGTTAATGATGAGGTAGAGATTGAACCTGTGGTTGATCTTGATAACCCACAATCAAAGAATCAACATTATGATAAGAGAGACTTCATTGCTAGGAAGCATGATAAAGAAAGAGAACCATGGGTTTAAAAACCCATGCCTTTTCCTCCTAAGACTTCCAAGAAAAAGGATGATGAGGATTTTGAGTGCTTTGCTGAAATGATTAGACCTATCTTTTTGCGTATGCGTTTGACCGATATGTTTAAAATGAATGCTTATGCTAACTATATGAAAGATATTGTTACAAATAAAAGAAAGATACCGGAAGCTGAAATTTCCACCATGCTTGCTAATTATACTTTTAAGGGTGGAATACCAAAGAAACTAGGAGATCCAGGAGTACCATCTATACCATGCTCCATTAAAACAAACTATGTTAAAACTGCTTTATGTGATCTTGGAGCCGGTGTTAGTGTTATGCCTCTCTCTTTATATCGTAGACTCGATTTGAATAAGTTGACACCTACTGAAATCTCTTTGCAAATGGCCAATGAATCAACTGCTATACCCGTCGGTATTTGTGAGGATGTGCCTGTTGTGGTTGCAAATGTTACTATTTTAACAGACTTTGTTATTCTTTATATTCCCGAGGACGACAGTATGTTGATTATCCTTGGTAGACCTTTTCTAAATACCGCACGGGCTGTTATTAATTGCAACAAAGGCAATGTCACTTTTCATGTAAATGGTAATGAGCATACAGTACACTTTCTGAAGAAACAACCTCAACTTCATAGTACAATTCTATTGGAAAAATCTCAACAATTACTATCGGGGGTTTTGAATTCCCTCTTCCTACTGTCAAAAAGAAATATAATATTCTTATTGTTGGGGACATGCATATCCCCGTTGAGGTAACCTAGTGTTATTCGAAAATTATTCTGTTTCATGTTATTCGGAAGAAGTTTATTAACAAGACTTGATCAACCTTGTTAGTGGATTAATTTTGATGAGCATGAGATGGATGAAGTTAGAAAGCACAATCCTCTGTACTCTCCTTTTACTTTTTGTTATCTAGTTTATATAAAGTAAAAATAGTATTTTCTGTCAGTTTTCTGATTTATCCTTGCAATAAAAAATACCTTGAAAATAAAAGTTCTCCAAATGTCCTGAAAATGAAGTATGATTTTTGTAGAATATTTAAGAATTTCTGGCACTCAAAACACACCAGGGGGACCCACCATTTGGCCACGAGGGTACAGGCCCCCCTGGGGCGCGCCCCGTGCCTCGTGGGCCCCACGTGGCCACCCTTCACTTATTCCAGCACCCACTCACTTCGTCTTCCTCCAGAAAAAATCATCCCATAGCTCAAACCCGTGTTCTAGCTCTTTTTGCTGCCATTTTCAATCTCCTTGCTCAAAGCTCCATTCACAAAACTGCTTTGGGGGATTGTTCTTCGGTATGTGACTCCTCCAATGGTCCAATTAGTTTTTGTTCTAGTGCTTTATTTATTGCAATTTTTTGTTGCTGAGGTGACCCTGTTCTTGAGCTTGCATGTCAAATTTATATGGTCCAAAGTAGTTTTAATGTATGATATAGCCTCTAGGCACTTGTGGGAGTAGTTGCTATCAATCTTGTTGAGTTTGGTTCACTTTTATTTTGAGTCACTAAAAATTTCAGAAATTTTTCGGAGAAAGAAAATGATGAAGAGATTGTTGAGAGGCTCCTCAAGCCGAAGCTCGAAGGATAAGAAGAATGAGGAAAATAAAAAGCCCAAATATCTTCCTCGCGCTGCGGAGGTTCGGTCGTGCGAATGACCTTGTGATGCATTGTTGAGAGCCACCGGAATTCATGACGACTTTTATTATTTAGCTGAGAATGTAGGCCTCACCGACTTCCTCCACGACCAGCGTGAACAGTATATCCTACTCACTAATATTTTCGTGCAAAACTTTTACTTCCATGCTAGAAAGTCACCACTTTCTATTGAGTTTTATTTATATGATGAGTTTAAGGAGATGTCACTCTATGATTTTTGTTTGGTCTGCAAGCTGCCCTTTGTGGGCAGCATCGAGGAACCACATCCTAGTGATGTAGATGGATTTATTGATAGAATTGCTATAGGGGAAACGAGAACAGTTTCGGATGCAAGGACTACTAGTATACATTTTCCTGTTCTATGTTACTTTGGAATATTTTCTAGTAGATGCTTGATTTGTTGCGGGAATAGTGGGAACCTTAGTGCTCCAGACCTTGCTATTGCATGCTTTATTTCATGATAAAACCCTTAGTTTAGGCGCCATGGTTGCTAAACGGTTAAGTCTGAACCGTATAAAAGGTCCCATCTTCGAAGGTATCTTTGCTTCACGCCTTGCTAAACACTTTGAGATACCTATTAGGCACCATGAGAAAGAGGAAAAGTTGTTGCCCACTATTTTTCTAGACTATAAGAGTATGGTGGCACATGACTTTATTGTTAAAAATAATAAGAAGATGCTTAAGTGTAACTTGATATTTGCTAAAACTCATTGTGAGACTATTACCTTGCCTGCACCCTCTTTGTTTAACATACTTTCAGGCACGTATCTCATCCTGCCCGAGGACATTTATGCATACTGGAATCTGATGCAAGTTCAAGATCCTGAGCTAGAGCCAGCACTTGACCCATATCGACAGTCTGTTTATTAGTGGGATCTGGAGGATCTCGCTAACTAGTGGCACCCCGAGGACACTCCTCAGTACACCGGAGAGAGTAGTTTCGATCCATGGGCATAGACCAACTTAGTACAAAAGCCTAAGCTTGGGGGAGTACGTATTTCTCACCGACATTGCATTCATGTTCACACACTCATTCTAGTTGTCGGTGTTCATACTTTTTCATTGTACAATCCATGCTAGTTTATTTTATTTTCTTGCTTTCTTCTTGTCTGTTTGAAAAAACTTAGAAAATGAAAAAAATAGTTGTAGCCTTTAGCTCGTTTACTTTTCATGCTTGTAGTAGTAATATTAAAATAAAACCAAAAAGATTTCCCATTCTTCTTCTTTTGTTGGGAGCTTTCCCATGTAAATAGTTTTATTTCTTTCCTTTTCTTCGGGGGTCGAGAGGAGAAGACCACGATGAAAATGTTGAGTGGCTCTCATATGCATTATTGTTGATCTAACCAAGAGCCCATATTACCTTGTCTTCTCCTTTGTATTAAATGCTTGCAGATTCCAGCTTAGTCCAATGCGTGTGCACCATTATTATTATCCACATTGTTCGGTCGTGCGAGTGGAAGGCAATAATGACGATATATGATGAAATGATTGAGATGGGAGAAGCTAGTACGAGATCGACCTATCTTGTTTTTGTAAATATGACTAGTTCATCGTTCCTGATTCAGCCTCTTATGGATGATACATGTTTGCAGTGATAGTTAGAGATTATAGTTGCTCATGCCATGCTTAATTAGCTAGAAGTTCATAATGGTTTGTCTTGCGTGCCAACATGCTATTAAAATGGTTGTGATGTGATATGATAGGGTGGTATCCTCCTTTGAATGATTCAAGTGGCTTGACTTGGCACATGTTCACCCATGTAGTTGAAACAAAATCAACATAGCCTTCATGATATTTATGTTCATGGTGATTTATATCCTACTCATGCTTGCACTCATTGTTGGTTAATCTCAATGCATGTTCATGACTGTTGTCGCTCTCTAATTGGTCACTTCCCAGTCTCTTTCTAGCCTTCACTTGTACTAAGTGGGAATACTGCTTGTGCATCCACTTCCATAAACCCCAAAGTTATTCCATATGAGTCCAACATACCCTCCTATATGCGGTATTTACCTGTCGTTCCAAGTAAATTTGTATGTGCCAAACTCTAAACCTTCAAATGAAATTATGTCTCATATGCTCGAATAGCTCATGTATCAACTAGGGCTGTCTATATCTTCCATGCTAGGTGGGTTATTCTCACGATGAGTGGACTCCGCTCATCATTCACGAGAAAATGGCCGGTAACCGGGATGCCAAGTCCCATGCTTAAATCAAATCAAAATAATTGAAAACAAAACTCCCCCAGGATTGTTGTTAGTCGGATGGCACCCGTTGTTTCATGCTAGCCATGGATTGATGCTCGTTGGTGGTGGGGGAGTATAAACTTTACCATTCTATTTGGGAACCACCTATAATGTATGTAGCATGGAAGATATCGAGATCTCTTGGTTGTTATGTTGATAATGAAAGTATGCCACTCAAAATATTATTTATCTGTGTTTCAAAACTCGGTCTCTCGCACCTCTGCAAATCCCTGCTTCCCTCTGCGAAGGGCCTATCTATTTACTTTTATGTTGAGTCATCATCCTCTTATTAAAAAGCACCAGTTGGAGAGCACCGCTGTCATTTGTATGCATTGCTATTAATTTACATTGAGTATGACTGTGACTGGATCTCTTTTGGCATGAATTACAATGTCTAGTCAGTCCTTGATCTTCAGGGGTGCTCTGCATTTATGTTTTGCGGTCTCAGAAAGGGCTAGTGAGATACCATCTTGTTATATCATATTATGATTGTTTTGAGAAAGTGTTGTCATCCAAGATTTATTATTATTGCTCGCTAGTTGATTGTGCCATTGATATGAGTAAATATGAGACCTAAATGTTATTGTGAATATGGTTAGTTCATAATCTTTGCTGAAAACTTGAATGTTGGCTTTACATATTTGCAACAACAAGATCAAACAGAGTTTGTAAAAGTTTTTCTTTATCACTTTCAGTTTGTTAACTAAATTGCTTGAGGACAAGCAAAGGTTTAAGCTTGGGGGAGCTGATACGTCTCCAATGTATCTACTTTTCCAAACACTTTTGCCCTTGTTTTGGACACTAATTTGCATGATTTGAATGGAACTAACCCGGACTGACGCTGTTTTCAGCAGAATTGCCATGGTGTTCTCGAAATGACCTGAAAATTAGTGCAGAAATAAAAGTTCTCGGAATGACCTAAAAATCCACAGAGACACATTTTGGAATTAATAAAAAAATATTGGCGAAAGAATCAACGTAAGGGGGCCCACACCCTGTCCACGAGGGTGCAGGGCGCGCCCACCCCCTGGGGCGCGCCCCCTACCTCATGGGCCCCCTGGACCTCCACCGACCTCAGCTCCAACTCCATATATTCACGTTCGGGGAGAAAAAATCAGAGAGAAGGATTCATCACGTTTAACGATACGGGGCCGCCGCCAAGCCCTAATCTTCCTCGGTAGGGCTGATCTCGAGTCCGTTCGGGGCTCCGGAGAGGGGAATCCATGGCCATCGTCATCATCAACCATCCTCCATCACCAATTTCATGATGCTCACCACCATGCGTGAGTAATCCCATCGTAGGCTTGCTGGACGGTGATGGGTTGGATGAGATTTACCATGTAATCGACTTAGTTTTGTTTGGGTTTGATCCCTATTATCCATTATGTTCTAAGATTGATGTTACTATGACTTTGCCATGCTTAATGCTTGTCACTAGGGCCCGAGTGCCATGATTTCAGATCTGAACCTATTATGTTTTCATGAATATATGTGAGTTCTTGATCCTATCTTGCAAGTCAATAGTCACCTACTATGTGTTATGATCCGGCAACCCCGAAGTGACAATAATCGGGACCACTCCCGGTGATGAACGTAGTTTAAGGAGTTCATGTATTCACTAAGTGCTAATGCTTTGGTCCGGTACACAATTAAAAGGAGGCCTTAATATACCTTAGTTTCCAATAGGACCCCGCTGCCATGGGAGGGTAGGACAAAAGATGTCATGCAAGTTCTTTTCCATAAGCACGTATGACTATATTCGGAATACATGCCTACATTACATTGATGAACTGGAGCTAGTTCTGTGTCACCCTATGTTATAACTGTTGCATGATGAATTGCATCCGACATAATTATCCATCATTGATCCATTTCCTACGATCTTTTCACATATTGTTCTTTGCTTAGTTACTTCTCTGTTGCCACTGTCACGATTGCTAAAAAACTCCTACTGTTACTTTTGCCACCATTACCGTTACTTCTATACTACTTTGCTACTAAATACTTTGCTGCAGATATTAAGTCTTTCAGGTGTGGATGAATTGACAACTCAGCTGCAAATACTTGAGAATATTCTTTGGCTCCCCTTGTGTCGAATCAATAAATTTGGGTTGAATACTCTACCCTCAAAAACTGTTGCGATCCCCTTGCAATTTACTTTATTTGCCATTTGCCTCTCGTTTTCCTCTCCCCCACTTCACAAAAATTTCCCATTTTATTTGCCCTCTTTTTCGTTTGTTGTTTTCTCGTTAGATCTGTTTTTGAGTGCAATCTTGTTGTGTAGTCACCATGACTCAAGAGAACACTGATGACCCACAAGTATAAGGGGTCAATTGTAGCTCATTTCGATACGTAAGAGTGTCGAACCCAACGAGGAGCAGAAGGAAATGACAAGTAGTTCAATAAGGGAATGTCTGCAGGTGCTGAAACTGTAAGTAGCGAGTAGTTTGATAGCAAGATAATTTGTAATGAGCAAGTAACGATGGTAACAATAAGTATGTAGCAAGGTAGCCCAATCCTTTTTAGACAAAGGACGGGCCAAAACGGTCTCTTATAACAAGCAAAGCGTTCTTGAGGGTACACGGGAATTTCATCTAGTTACTTTCGTCATGTTGGTTTGATTTGTGTTCACTACTTTGATAATTTGATATGTGGGTGGACCGGTAATTAGGTGTTGTTCTTACTTGAACAAACCTTCTACTTATGATTAACCCTAGATCCATATGTGCCTAGATCTTTCCTCACCACATGATGCTTGCCAAAAGAGAAAATAAAAAGGAATAGAAGGAAAACTTTGACTCTTTGCATAAAAGTAAATACATAAAAGTAAAAGATAGGCCCTTCGCAGAGGGAAATAGAGGTTGCCATGCACTTATTTGTTTGCATGCTCAATACCTTAGTGCAAGAGAACGTCACGTTGTATTGCCCCTAAAGATGACAACCTTTATTATGCAGTCCATCGCTTTTATTCTTTGTCGTCCAAGTTCGTACAATGCTCAATTTGCTCTTACACTATATGATCTCACATATTTAGAACCAATTTTATTGCCTTTTTGCACCGATGATAACTTACTTGAGGGATCTTGCTCAATCCATAGGTAGGTATGGTGGACACTTGAAAAAGATTTGGATTTAAGGGTTTTGAATGCACAAGTAGTATCTTTACTTGGTGCGGAACTTTTGGCTAGCAAAGATAGGGGGCAAGCATCACATGTTGAAGGATCTATGACAATATGACTTCTATGTGAATATAAATATACATAAATCATTAAGTTGTCTTCCTTGTCCAACATCAATAATTTTGGCATGTAATATTTTGATGAGGGCTCACAATCACAAAAGATTTCTAGGATAATATATTTATGTGTGAATCTTCTCTTCCCTTATTAATTCTTTCATGAGTTGCATCATTGACTAATGCTCTGTTTGTCAATCTCTAATAAAATTTCCTACTTATAGTTTTCCTTATGTGGTGCTATCACCTACCATAGGATTAGTATATGATCTTAGTGATTTATCTCCTTTCTTTTATTTATTTAATTTTCTTCCTTTCTTATTTATTTTCTTTATTTGAAACATGAAAGTAAAGAAAGCAAAACTCAGACTAACTTTATTATATAACTTGCACACGATTATGAGGATAGATCACTAAGCAGACTCTCAAATAAGAAAGGATCGAACTAACTTTATTTCATCTAAAGCAAAAAGATCAAACTAAGATAAGTAAAAGCAAAAAGATAGTGGGATGATACAATACTGGGGCACCTCCCCCAAGCTTGGCGGATGCCAAGGGGAGTGCCCATACCCGATACTCAGTTCTCCTTTGGTGGTGAAGAAGCTTCTTCCTCCTCCTTGGCCAACAGTGCATGTGTTGTCACCGGGGATGGGTTTACGATAGCTTCCTTGCTTGATAAATCTGACCAGGAACAGCAAGGAAAGAGAACAGAGGATTTCTTCCCGATACGGTGGTTAATAGGTTAGGGAAGTATATATAAAAAAATTATCTTGCAGGACAAATAGACAGAAGAAAAACAGAATTTGGAAGGTGCCCCAGGTGGGCACAACCCACTTGGGCGCGCCAGGCATGCCTGGCGCGCCCTGGTGTCTTATGCCGACTAGGGGACGTTTCCTAGGAGTTTCTTTATTTCCAAAATTCTTAAATATTCCAAAACAAACAAAAAATATTTTTGTGGATTTTTCGGAGATCGTTTACATGCAGTAACACGTACCTCCTTATTTTGACGATTCTGGGTTGTTCTGGGAGGACTCTTTTATGGGTTCCTCCGGTGTCAAAGTTTGGATAATATTACTTTCAACATTGATAGGCGTACCAGATATATAATGCTTTATTCATTGTCCGTTGACAACCTTCGGGTTAGTGCCCTCGACTTTTTTATTTTGATGGCTCCAGACCGGTAGACCTCCTCGATGACATATGGGCCTTCCCATTTCGAGAGGAGCTTTCCTGCAAAAAATCTAAAACGAGAGTTGTACAAAAGAATATATTCTCCGACTTTGAACTCGTGCTTTTGGATTCTTTTGTCATGCCATCTTTTAACTTTCTCTTTGAATAATTTTGCGTTTTCATAATCCTGTGTTCTCCATTCATCTAATGAGCTAATATCGTATAACCTCTTTTCACCGGCAAGTTTGAAATCATAGTTGAGTTCTTTAATTGCCATGTATGCTTTATGTTCTAACTCACGAGGCAAATGACTAGCTTTTCCATAAACCATTTTATAAGGAGACATACCCATAGGATTTTTATATGTTATTCTATATGCTGAAAGTGCATCATCTAATTTCTTAGACCAATTCTTCAAGGACCTATTGACAGTCTTTTGCAAAATTAATTTTATTTCCCTATTGCTAAGTTCAACTTGACCACTAGACTGAGGATGATAAGGTGATGCAATTCTATGGTTAACATCATACTTGGCAAGCATTTTACGAAAAGCACCATGAATAAAATGTGAACCACCATCAGTCATTAAATATCTAGGGACTCCAAACCTTGGGAAAATAACTTACTTAAGCATTTTAATAGAGGTGTTGTGATCAGCACTACTAGTTGGAATAGCTTCTACCCATTTAGTAACATAATAAACAGCGACCAAAATATGTGTATACCCATTAGAGGAAGGAAAAGGTCCCATGTAATCAAATCCCCAAACATCAAATGGTTTAACAGTAAGTGAATAATTCATAGGCATTTCTTGACGCTTACCAATATTACCTATTCTTTGGCATTCATCACAAGATGAGACAAACTTGCGGGCATCCTTGAAGAGAGTAGGCCAATAAAATCTAGATTGCAATACCTTGTGAGAAGTTCTATCTCCAGCGTGATGCCCTCCATAAGCTTCAGAGTGACATTTCTGTAGGATTTGTCCATGTTCATGCTCAGGTACACAACGTCTAATCATACCATCTACTCCTTCTTTATAAAGATGTGGGTCATCCCAAAAGTAATGTCTTAAATAATAGAAGATTTTTTTCTTTTGTTGGTATGTAAAGCTAGGAGGTAAATATTTAGCAACCATGTAATTAGCATAATCAGCATACCATGCAGTACTATTAGCAACATTTATTGCAGCTAACTGCTCATCAGGAAAACTATCATCAATAGGTAGTGGGTCATCAAGCACATTTTCAAGCCTAGACAAGTTATCTGCTATGGAGTTCTCAGCTCCTTTTCTATCAATAATATGTAAATCAAATTCTTGTAACAAGAGAACCCAATGAATAAGTCTAGGCTTAGCATCTTTCTTTTCCATAAGATATTTAATAGCACCATGGTCTGTGTGAACAGTTACTTTGGAATCAACAATATAAGGTATAAATTTATCACAAGCAAACACCACTGCTAAAAATTCGTTTTCAGTAGTAGCATAATTTATTTGAGCACCGTCTAGAGTTTTACTAGTATAATGAATAACATTCAACTTCTTATCAACTCTTTGTCCTAGAATAGCACCAACAGCATAATCACTAGCATCACACATAATTTCAAAAGGCAAGTTCCAATCAGGTGGTTGAACAATAGGTGTAGAAATTCAGGATTTCTTGAGTTTTTCAAAGGCTTCTAAACAATCATCATCAAAAACAAAAGGAGCATCCTTTTGCAAGAGACTAGTAAGACGCCTAGAAATTTTAGAGAAGTCTTTAATAAATCTCCTATAGAAACCAGCATGACCTAGGAAACTACGAAATACCTTTGATGTCCTTAGGACATGGCATTTTCTCAATTGCATCAACCTTAGCTTGGTCCACTTCAATACCTCTTTCAGAAATTTTATGACCCAAGACAATGCCCTCATTAACCATAAAGTGGCACTTCTCCCAATTCAAGACACAATTTGTTTGTTCACACCTCTGCAAAACTCGCTCAAGATTGCTTAAACAATCATCAAAGGACTTCGCATAAACAGAAAGGTCATCCATGAAAACCTCAACAATCTTTTCACAAAAGTCAGAGAATATAGCAGTCATACATCTTTGAAAGGTAGCGGGTGCATTACATAAACCAAAAGGCATACGTCTATAAGCAAATGTTCCAAAATACAAGTAAAAGTGATCTTTTCTTGATCAGATTGTAAAAAAGGTATTTGTGAAAAGCCAGAGTATCCATTAAGGAAGCAAAAATGTGTGTGCTTAGATAGTCTTTCTAACATTTGATCAATAAAAGGCAGAGGGTAATGATCTTTTCTAGTATCTTTATTTAACTTCCTATAATCAATTACCATTCTATAGCCCGTGACAATTCTTTGTGGAATAAGCTCATTATTATCATTAGGAACAAAAGTAATACCTCCCTTCTTAGGGACACAATGAACAGGACTTACCCATTTACTATCAGTTATAGGATAGATTATACCTTCTTGCAGAAGTTTTATTATTTCCGTTCTTACCACTTCTTTCATCTTCGGACTTAACCGACGTTGATGATCAACAACTGGTTTAGCATCAGGTTCCATATTAATTTTGTGCTGACATAGAGTGGGACTAATGCCCTTTAAATCATCAAGAGTATACCCAATAGTAGCTCAGTGCTTCCTTAGAACTTTCAATAATCTTTCTTCTTCAGGTTCTGAAAGGTTAGCACTGATAATAACAGGATATATCTTGTTTTCATCAAGATAAGCATATTTCAAAGTGTCTGGCAATTGTTTTAATTCAAACACAGGGTCACCCTTAGGTGGAGGAGGACCTCCAAGAGTTTCAATAGGCAAATTGTGTTTAAGCAAAGGACGTTGTTCAAAGAAGATCTTATCTATTTCATTTCTTTCATGCATATGTAAATCATTATCATGGTCTAGCAAGTATTGTTCTAAAGTATCTGTAGGTGGCACAACAATAGAAGCAAGACCAATTAATTCATCCTTACTAGGCAATTCTTTTTCATGATGATTTCTACTAAACTTGGAAAATTTGAACTCATGAGATTCATCACCAAAGCTAACACCGACAGTTTGTTTCTTACAATCTATTTTAGCATTGATGGTGTTCAAGAAAGGTCTACCAAATATAGTGGGATAAAATTTATCTTGTGGGGTGGTAAGAACAAGCAAATCAGTAGGGTATTTTATCTTCCCACACAAGACTTCAACATCTCTAAGAATCCCAATTGGTGATATAGTATCTCTATTAGCAAGTTTAATGGTAACATCTATGTCTTCTACTTCAGCAGGTGCTATTTCATCTCTAATTTCTTCATATAAGGAGTGGGGAATGGCACTCACACTAGCACCCATGTCATATAAACCATGATAACAGTGATATCCTATTTTAACTGAAACAACAGGCATGCCAACAACTGGTTTATGTTTATCTTTCCCCTCAGGTTTAAAATTTCTAGCAACTTCTTCACAGAAGTAAATAACATGCCCATCCATATGTTCTTCCAAGAGATCTTTAACCATAGCAATGCTAGGTTCTACTTTAATTTGTTCATCAGGTTTAGGTGTTCTAACATAGATTTTGTTAACCACAGTTGAAACTTTAGCATGTTCTTTTATCCTAACAGGGAAAGGCAGTTTCTCAATATAAGCAGAAGGAACAACTGGATCAACGTTATAAAGTATAGTTTCTTCTTTAACTGGTTATTTAATTTCATCTTTGATAGGTGGGTGATATTTAACCCACTTCTCTTTAGGAAGTTCAACATGAGTAGCAAATGATTCAAAAAAGGAGGCTACTATTTCAGAGTCAAGTCCATATTTAGAGCTAGACTTTTGAAAAGCATCGATATCCATAAAAGATTTAACACAATCATACTTAAGCTTTATACCCGACTCTTTACCTTTTTCAAGTTCGCAATCTTCAGAGTTGCGTTTAATTCTTTCCAAAAGATCCCAGCGGAATTCAATAGTTTTCTTCATAAAAGAACCAGCACAAGAAGTATCCAGCATGGTTTCATCATTACAAGAAAGCGGAACATAAAAATTCTGAATAATAATTTCTCTTGACAGCTCATGATTGGGGCATGAATATAACATTGACTTTAGCCTCCCCCAAGCTAGAGCGATACTTTCTCCTTCACGAGGCCAAAAATTATATATATAATTACAATCACGATTAACTAGATGCATAGGATAATTTTTTTGATGGAACTCCAATTTCAAATGATTCCAATTCCATGATCCAATATCATTGCATAGCTTATACCATGCCAATGCTTTTCCCTTCAAAGATAAAGGGAAAATCTTTTTCATCACTTCATCCCTGGGTAAACCTACAAGCTTAAACAATCCACAAATTTGTTCTGCATGTATCAAGCGCATATCAGGATGTTCAGTTCCATCTCCTGCATAAGGATTAGCTAGCAGTTGTTCTATCATACGTGAAGGTATTTCATATTCAATATTTTCAGTAGGTGCAGTAGTTAGAGGGGTAACTAATTGCGGTTCCGAACGAGGTGAAGATACGCCGAACAAACCCCTCAAAGGATTTTTTTTCCATAGTAACAAGTGACAACAAATTTCAGCACAATATATAAATGTTTCCTTACCGAATTCCACTTACCAAAGGCGCTTCACTCCCCGGAATGGCGCCAGAAAATAGCCTTGATGACCCACAAGTATAGGGGGTGAATTGTAGCTCTTTTCGATAAGTAAGAGTGTTGAACCCAACGAGGAGCAGAAGGAAATGACAAGTAGTTTTCAGTAAGGTAATGTCTGCAAGTGCTGAAACTGTAAGTAGCGAGTAGTTTGATAGCAAGATAATTTGTAACGAGCAAGTAACGATGGTAAAAATAAGTATGCAGAAAGGTAGCCCAATCCTTTTTAGACAAAGGACAGGACAAACGGTCTCTTATAACAAGCAAAGCGTTCCTGAGGGTACACGGGAATTTCATCTAGTTACTTTTGTCATGTTGGTTTGATTTATGTTCGCTAGTTTGATAATTTGATATGTGGGTGGACCGGTGCTTAGGTGTTGTTCTTACTTGAACAAACCTCCTACTTATGATTAAACCTCCCACACGCATCCACAACTATGAGAAAAGTATTAAGAATAAATTCTAACCATAGCATTAAACTCTAGGATCCAATCGGTCCCTTACGGAAAAGTGCATAAACTGGGGTTTAAGTTTCTGTCACTCTCGCAGGCCACCATCTATTTACTACTCCACAATGCATTCCCTTAGGCCCAAATATGGTGAAGTGTCATGTAGTCGACGTTCACATGACACCACTAAGGGAATCACAACATACATAATATCAAAATATTGAACACATATCAAATTCACATGATTACTTGCAACATGATTTCTCCTGTGACCTCAAGAACAAAAGTAACTACTCACAAATGATAAACATGCTCAAGATCAGAGGAGTATTGAATAGCATAATGGATCTGAACATATAATCTTCCACCAAATAAACCATATAGTAATCAACTACAAGATGTAATCAACACTACTAGTCACCCCCTAGCACCAATCTATAGTTTCGGTAACAAGATTGAATACAAGAGATGAACTAGGGTTTGAGATGAGATGGTGATGGTGAAGATGTTGATGGAGATTGCCCTCCCCAAGATGGGAGAGTTGTTGGTGATGGCGATGACGATGATTTCACCCTCCGGGAGGGAAGTTCCTCTGGCGGAATCGCTCCACCGGAGGGCAAAAGTGCTCCTGCCCAGGTTCCGCCTCGAGATGGCAGCGCTTCGTCCCGAATGTCCTCCTCTTATTTTTTCTAGGTCAAAATGACATATATACCAGAAGATGGGCACCGGAGGTGGGCCGAGAAGGGCACAACCCACCAGGGCGCGCCTGGGCTCCCTGGCGCGCCCAGGTCGCTTGTGCCCACCTGGTGGAGCCCCTCTGGTAGTTATTTGCTCCAATATTCCATAAAAATTCTCCGTGAAGGATCAGCTTGTTTGGAGTTGTGTAGAATAGGTAGCCTGGCGTAGCTGAAGGAGTCCTGGATTAGGGGGTGTCCGGATGGCCGGACTAAGACCTTTGGCCGGACTCCTGGACTATGAAGATACAAGATTGAAGACTTCGTCCCGTGTCCGGATGGGACTTTCCTTGGCGTGGAAGGCAAGCTTGGCGATACGATATGAAGATCTCCTCCCATTGTAACCGACTCTGTGTAACCCTAGCCCTCTCCGATGTCTATATAAACCGGAGAGTTTTAGTCCATAGGATGAACAACAATCATACCATAGGCTAGCTTCTAGGGCTTAGCCACTCCGATCTCGTGGTAGATCTACTCTTGTACTACCCATATCATCAATATTAATCAAGCAGGAGTAGGGCTTTACCTCCATTGAGAGGGCCCGAACCTGGGTAAAAACATCGTGTCCCTTGTCTCCTGTTACCATCCGCCTAGACGCACAGTTCGGGACCCCCTACCCGAGATCCGCTGGTTTTGACGCCGACATTGGTGCTTTCATTGAGAGTTCCGCTGTGTCGTCACCATCAGGAAGGATGCCGCATCCCGTCTTTAAAGACGGCGTCGTTGCTAAAGGAGCTTTGGCTGTCGGCCAAACTCTCCGGCTAGGCAGGTTTTTGATGACCGCCTGTCCGGCCGCCGCGCCGACGATGACCTCTCGGGCCATCGAAAGCAATCTTCACATCATCTCAGAGCTTGCCGAGCAGTTAGATTCGACAGAGCTCCTCTCCCTGAACGAGCTCTTGGATCGCATCGCGGCCCTGGGAGTCGCTAGAGATTACGGCCAGATTGGGCTTAAACCCGATCAGAGGGAGATTGACTCTCCCCAGGTCACCCATCACATCGAAGTGGTGGAAGAACAATGCGGCAAGTCTTCGCCCGCCCTAAGGACTAGATGTGTTCGGATTCCCGATCCCTCCAAGCTGGACACCCGCGGAGGGGAGGATGTCGCCCAAACCCTGAACCTAAAGTCAGGCAGCAGGCCTGATCTATTGAATAATGTCCAAGAAAGCAAGTTTCCGAATTCGGAAACCGCTTGGCCCCTGAATCTCACATCGGGCATGGTTCCGGATTTAATTCCACCCGCCCACCCAACTATGCGGGATTTATCCCAAATATGGCAAGAGCCCGGGAAAACAGTACACCACTACTGGGCCAGATTCCTCCTGGTTATGAACAGGATAAAGGACTACCGCGAGAAAGAAGCAATTTCACTCTTCTGTAACAACTGCACGGACATCGGAATCCTCAACGCCATAAGTCGCCGCGAAATTACATGATTCGCCGACTTGACATCCATAGTACGAAAGTACTGTGCGACTGAAAGCGTTCGGAAAACCGAAGATAAATTCTGGGACAATCCGGCCCCGAATACAACACGAGTCCGAAACAAAAGGGCGCACTATCGCCAGGCATCTGAGCCAAACATCAAAAAACAAAAACCCTCTACAGGGTACGGGGCCGTACTGGAAGGATGGCTCAATGGACCCTGTAAAATTCATAATTTAGGGGAAGCCACACCAACGCACAACCTTAGAGCATGTTGGATACTCCGGCAGGTGGCCCGAATTGGCGAGGAGCTTCTAACTCTAGCACCTGAAGAATACCTCCCCAGTACGGTGTCGATAGTCTTTGAGACCTTCACATCAAACAATGCAAGGAAATGAATGCTACGCAACCTTGCCAGGGTCTACCAAGTAGCAACAATAAACCCATGGAGTGACACGGCTATCACCTTTAATGCCAGTGACGAACCTAAATTCCGGACAGCCCGAGCACCAGCCGCATTGGTCCTCGGTCTGATAGGGGACGACTTCCGACTTACAAAGGTACTCATGGACGCGGCAGCGGACTCAACCTCATCTACGAGGAAACCCTGCGAAAAATGGAAATTGACAGGATGTGTGGCGGCTCTAAGCCGCTTTATCTCCCGCTTAGGAGAAAAGGCATTACCCCTCTATCGCCTCCTGTGGCGCACTGACCACTTCGAGTGGACGGATGCCGCCATGGCCGGACTCGAAGAAATAAAAGCCATACTGGCAACAAATCCGGTCCTGGACGCACCCAACATGGGCGAACCAATGCTATTATACATCGCGGCAACACATCAAGTTGTAAGTGCGGTGCTCGTCGTCGAACGAGAAGCGGACGGACACAAGTTCCCCCTCCAAAACCTAGTGTACTACGTATCCACTGTACTAACTCCATGCAAGTCACGGTACCCGCATTATCAGAAGATAGTGTACGCGGTGTTCATGGCATCCCGGAAGCTACGACACTACTTTCAAGAGTGCTCCATAACAGTGACATCCGAAGTACCCCTTAATGATATTATAAACAACCGCGACGCAACGGGACAGATTGCCAAATGGGCCATCGAGCTCCTCCCGTTCGACATAAATTACAAGCCAAGGCGAGCTATTAAGTCGCAGGTTTTGGCCGACTTCATCGCCGAATGGACTGAAGCCGAACTCCCTAAAGAGTACGGCGCATACTCCAACTGGATCATGCACTTCGACGGCTCCAAAATGTTGGCTGGCCTAGGGGCTGGCATCGTTCTGACGTCCCCAACCGGAGATACAGTCCAATATGTACTTCAGGTAATATACACGGATTCCAACAACGCAGCCGAATATGAGGCCCTTTTACATGGCCTCCGGATGGCAGTCTCCATGGGCATTCAGCGCCTAGAGGTCCGCGGGGATTCAAACCTCGCAATATCCCAAATAAATGGAGACTTCGATGCCAAGGATCCGAAAATGGCAGCTTACCGCAATGCCATCTTAAGGATGTCAGCTCGGTTTGAGGAGCTTGAATTTCATCACATAGCCCGGGAAAATAACCAAGCAGCAGACGTGTTGGCACGCATTGGCGCCAAGCGCGAGGCCGTCCCTCCCAACATCTTCCTAGAAAGGCTGTTCAAGCCATCCGTATCATGGGAAGGAGAATCCGGAAACAATAGCCCGGACACAACTACACTGCCCCTCACCGAACATTCTGACACAGTTGGGGGCTCCGCCAACGAAACAACGCCGTCAGCCCACGCAATAATGGCAGTCATTGCCCCTTGGATAGAACCATTCCTAGCCTACCTAACTAGGCAGGAACTTCTCGAGGACCAAAACGAGGCCCGCTGCATAGTGCGGCGATCTAAAGCCTACAAAGTCCACGAGGGAGAGCTTTACAAGAAAAGCACAACCGGAGTCCTTCAAAGGTGTATCTCCAAAGAGGAAGGGCGAGACCTTTTGGCTGAAATTCATGCTGGACTCGGCGGGCACCATGCCGCAGCCCGGGCCCTTGTAAGCAAGGCCTTCCGTACCGGATTCTATTGGCCAACGGCCCGGGCAGACGCTCAGGACTTAGTGCAACGATGTGTTGGTTGCCAGTTATTCGCCAACCAAAGCCACATGCCGCCTACCGCCCTAAAAACTATACCCATTACCTGGCCTTTCGCGGTCTGGGGGCTTGACATGGTCGGACCCCTTAAAGGAGGAACCCATAAGCAAAAATATCTACTGGTCATGGTGGACAAATTCACCAAATGGATAGAAGCCAAACCTGTAAAGACGGCCGAATCCGGACCAGTGATAAACTTCATATCCGGGGTCGTACACCGTTACGGCGTCCCCCACAGCATCATAACCGACAACGGCACAAACTTCACGGCCGATTTAAGTCAAACTTTGGTGCAAAAACATGGGCATCAAGATCGACTATGCTTTAGTCTATCACCCTCAAACTAACGGTCAAGTCGAACGGGCCAACGGTCTCATTATGAGCGGCATCAAATCCAGACTAGTGTGATCCCTCAAGGAATCTAACACGCACTGGGTAGAGGATCTTGACTCCTTACTCTGGGGGCTGCGGACCACGCCGAATCGCACTATCGGATTCACACCATTTTTTATGGTATACGGCGCAGAGGCAGTACTGCCATGCGACATAATCCATGACTCACCTCGAGTGCGCATGTACGAAGAAAGAGAAGCCGAGCTCGATCGGCAGGACAGCTTGGACGCATTGGAAGAGGAGCGCGATGTGGCAAAAGCCCGTTCCACATTCTATCAACAGCAGGCTCGAAGATACCAAAGCAGAGAAGTACGGGCCAAAACCTATAACGTTGGCGAACTAGTTCTATGCCTGCCGGACAAGAAAAAGGATAAATTAAAGCCCAAATGGGAGGGCCCCTTCATAACCGACCAAGTACTGACCGGCGGAGCGTACCGTCTGCGAAACGCATCGGATAACCGACTCGAGCCGAACCCATGGAACGCAGCACGCCTATGAAGATTCTACATCTAGCGCCGGACTCCGTGTTCGTTTCCTTCCTCTGTCCCTTTGTTTTATTTTTATTTCTATTTTTTATTGGCAGTCCGGGATTTTGTTCCTTCTCCCTACCCTTTTTCTTCTCCCAAGCCCTCAGGGGCTTGCCTGTGCATTGTTCGCACATACCCGGCGCGCTACCCGCGCTCATAATACCTGGGGGCTTCTTTACCAAGAAGTTTATATAAAACGGGCCTCATGCCCAAAACATGTGTGATGCTTCCGCATGAACCTTTTATACACCATTATATGCATCGATATGACTTAAGTTTTGGCCAAGCTAAAGGGAGCACCTCTGCGATTGTTACTGCCGGGTCAGCCGGATGTGTACCTCATACTGGGTGAAGCCGAAGCTAGCGTTCTTAAGGGAATATTCAGTCGGTGAACTAAAAGATGATCTTTCGTATTTATTCATTTGCCCCCAGATGCTTTTCTGCTCTTTCTGGCAGTTCGGACATGCACTTTAGGGCATGCCTCCCAGGGAAAGGAACCCCTAACGGAACTATTCTCCCTGGAAGATGTTTCTTACTAACCATGTAATATAACATAACTAGTTGGGCACTTGTCTGCTAAAGCACTTATGACCCCTATGACTTGTCTCCATGCATGCCCCGGTTCTTACATAATCGAGAGGGTATTCGGACACACTCCGGACTATAGGGTCCAGAGGTCGAAGCGAAAAGGTCCGCAATGACAAATGATCTACAATCTGGCTAGAAGGCATTTTTTATGTCATTTTAAATTACAGAGTCAATCCGACTCGGCATATTCTTCTTCAACACCATCCAACAGGCGGTCTAATTTACAGTCCTATTGGGAATACTTTGCAGCCAGCTCCACCTGGCCATATGCTAAGCTGACTGGGATCTCCTTCCCGTACGGACCTATAGGACCGACCTCGGCCATGTGGTTTGGGTCAGCCTTCATGTACCGAGTCTTCACCATGGCCCAGGCCTCCCTGGCACCTTGACGGCAAGCCGATATCTTCCACAACCGGAAGCGCTGCCGCACTCCCTCTAGCTTCTTTGTAAGCTCCTCAAGGCCTTCGGGCACGGAGAGGGATGGCCACATAGCCTGGATGACGCTTTGCATTGCCTGCCAAACTCGTTTGTGTAGTTGCAACAGCTCGGGAAGAAGGTCTCCCGTTGAACCGGGCATTTCCTCCGCAGGGCGACCTGTCAGCAGACCTACAGACATAGCTCTGTCAATCGACCTCCTCGCTGAATTCTTTTTTCGAAGATTCGTTCAAGCACTTACTAAAAATGCCGCGTCGAAGTCGCCGATTCTCCTTCACGGCAGAAGACAGCTGAATACGAACATCTTTCAGTTCCTCGCCTAGATGGGTATTAGCGTCTTGAAGCTTGTTCTTCTCTTGCCTCACCCTCATCAGCACGCTCTCGCCAGCCTTTCGTTGGCGTAGGAGTTGTTGCTTGTCCGAATTTACTCCGGCCTCATCTGCATTATTATTGTCAGGGTTGCACACCTGCCGCATTTCAAAACGGAATTATCTTTTGAAGCATATATTACCTGCGGGCGTCCCCTTGAAATTTTCTGAAGTGGCCAATGCGGCCTCGAGCTGGGCCATGCACTCTTCGAGCTCCTGGGACAATTGCGTATTCTTCTTTGTAAGACACTGCGTAGCACATGATCCTTCAAACAGTTATCTTCACTGTTTCAAGTCTCGGAGGCTACTGACATATATAACCTTCAATTCTACTCACCTGTATGTCTTTCACATACTGCTCCGTGGCTCTGGCTAGACCATTTTGAGCAGCACGAAGATACGCATCTCCTGTATTAAAGGCGTCCAATGCCTCTGGGGAAAAACATGCGTCACGAAGAATAGTCCGGCAACGCCTATGGTTCAGGGCACTCTCCACCTCTGAATTGGTGGCAGATAGACCGTCGGCGTCCTCTGTCGGAGGAGCGCCCGAGGCGCGCCCCGTGTTCGCCTCCGCTTCCGGACCCGGCCTCGAACCTTGGCCGGCGGACATAGTCCGGCGGGCTCTCTTCTTTCTAAGAAAATCATGAGCATTAGTAAGACTCAAGGGCATAAACCCTAGGCGTTAAATTCGCACGCCATACCGTTGCGCCGGAATCTCGATCTGGTCCGCACTTCTTTTTGGCCCGCCTGGCTTCAGCGGCCCTTGTTGGCTGCCCACCATGGGCTCGGCCTTCCACCCCAAGGATTTACCCTGCGAAACGCTATTAGTTTACGGCATGCAAAATAAAGCATGAGAATACTGGGACTTCGGTCTTAGTTACCTTTCAGGCTGGAAGTAGTCCGGGATAGTCGGCCGTGATGGCTACTAAGGAGTTGTCCTTGCTCAATTGGTGAAATACTCCATCAATCAACTCCACGCATAAGTCCGGATCTTCTTGGGAGTCCGGATCGAGGGACCGTTCCGGGTCCTCGGGTTGTGGAGCAGGGCTGTTTATTTCCTTCACAGCCTGGCGCAGCTCCTGCGTTTAAACATTACTAGACTAAGTACCCAACTAGGTGGATTGTACATGGAGAATCCGCCTTCCGGGTTGACACGGAGGAATTCTTCCTCTTCCCCCTTGTACAAAGCGGATAAGATTCTCGTTAAAGTGGCGGCCGAATCTGGCCCCTTGCGACCGCACCGGGTAGCGTCATCCTCCCCGTTGAAATCCCACATGGTGTGGCCTCTGTATTGAAGCGGCTGCACCCCTCGCGTAATGCATATGTCCATGACCTTGATCATGGTCAGTCCGGAATGAGCCAACAACCTTATCCGACTCATCAGGTACAGGACGTCCCTGTCAGCTTCCCTCTGAGGGTTCCGCGGGCGCCAACTCAGGCGCTTCTTCAACGGGGCATTATTGAACTCGGGGAGGCCGATCCGTACAGGGTTCGGCAGGGGAACATCATCTATATAAAACCACTCCGAGGGCCAGTCTTCGGACGCCCTCTTTAGGGTACCGGATAGATATCCGGTCCCGGCGATGCGCCATACCGACTCTGCCCACCTGATAAATAGACCCCTCCTGAGAACAGGGCACAAGGCAAAACAACCTCTTCCACAGCGTGAAATGGGCCTCAATGCCCAAGAACAGCTCGCAGAAGGCCACGAAGCCCGCGATGTGCAAAATGGAGGCGGGCGTGAGGTTATGTAGCTGGAGGCCGTAGAACTCCAGCAACCCTCGGAGAAACGGATGAATTGGAAATCCTAGTCCTCTCATCAAATAAGGGACTAAGCATACCCGCTCTCCTTGAGAGGGATTGGGGACGCCCTCCGCCTGCTCTCCTCCGCTATAGGCGGCAATCCCGGCTCAAACTGGGACCATATATGCTGGGGGGAGAAGCCCCTTGGACTGAAGCACTACTAACTCGCTATGCGGGACGGAACACCGCCCCAATATCCGGGCCGAGGGCTGGAGGGGCAAGAGGAGGAGCGGCACCAACTGGCCATGATGGAATGGATCTCTGTCAGAGGTGCTCTGATGAAGACTCGTGGAGGGAAGATGGTGCGAATTGGATCTAAATCCCCATCTCTTTTATGGGCGGCTCATTAACGCAACCGGGGGGGGGTAAGTAAAAAGAAAATCCCTTGGTTTTTCACATAGTTTTGACGCATGGAAGATGGTCATTATGGGGCACAGAAGCCGAGGAGGACAACACGCACTAGAAGCCGGACACTATTCGACGGATACAGGGAATTTGAAGGAGAACCCGCCTTGCAATGCCGAAGACAACTTGCGCGCCAGACTCGTCGTCATTGAAGTCTGGTTCGGGGGCTACTGAGGGAGTCCTGGATTAGGGGGTGTCCGGATGGCCGGACTAAGACCTTTGGCCGGACTCCTGGACTATGAAGATACAAGATTGAAGACTCCGTCCCGTGTCCGGATGGGACTTTCCTTGGCATGGAAGGCAAGCTTGGCGATATGATATGAAGATCTCCTCCCATTGTAACCGACTCTGTGTAACCCTAGCCCTCTCTGGTGTCTATATAAACCGGAGAGTTTTAGTCCATAGGATGAACAACAATCGTACATAGGCTAGCTTCTAGGGTTTAGCCACTCCGATCTCGTGGTAGATCTACTCTTGTACTACCCATATCATCAATATTAATCAAGCAGGAGTAGGGTTTTACCTCCATAGAGAGGGCCCAAACTGGGTAAAAACATCGTGTCCCTTGTCTCCTGTTACCATCCGCCTAGACGCACAGTTCGGGACCCCCTACCCGAGATCCGCCGGTTTTGACACCGACAATAGCTTTTTCGGGTCCAGATTTCCAGCTGCCAGAATTCTCCCTCTTGGTGTGTACCTTGCAAATTATGAGAGAAAAGGCATTAGAATTACTCCAAAAAGAATTATTATGGATAAAAAGATTATAAATAACAGTAAGAAAACATGATGCAAAATGGATGAATCAAACACCAAGTTGTGTGATTTCTCGAATACCAACAACAATGATTTTATTAGCACTCCGATTGCTCCTCCCGCCACTAGTGCGCAGTCTTGTGATATTAATACTGCTTTGCTGAATCTTGTTATGAAATATCAATTTGCCGGTACTCCTAACGAGGATGCCACGTCCCATCTTAACACATTCATGGAATTATGCGATATGCAAAAGAAAAAAGATGTGGACAATGATGTTGTGAAGTTGAAATTATTTCTGTTTTCTTTGCGAGATCGCGCAAAAATTTGGTTTTCTTCTTTGCCTCGCAATAGTATCGATTCTTGGAACAAGTGCAAGCATGCTTTTATTACTAAGTACATTCCGTCCGCAATAATCATTTCCCTTAGAACATTTTAGAACTTCAATATATGCATCAGCGAGCATAGAGCTAAACAAAGGTGGAAAAATAGCTTACGAGTAGATGGCGACTCCCACCTCCCCACCCTCCCTCGGCGACTCCCATGGCGATTCTAGGGTTTTGCCCTAGGTTCTCCCTCCGATGATCCCAATGGACGGCCTCCTCTATTGGGACTTCTCCCCCGGCCTTAGGGTCGAGGCCCAGGTGCGTGCACGCTTCGGATCTACGGTTCATTTCGTCCCCAACCCTAACTCCAAGGAGTTCTTCCTTGAGGTTTCCTTTTCTTCGGCTTCTTTTCCCCTCTCGGAGTATTCTGTTGGTTTGGCTCTTCAATATTGTATTGGAGGGATCAGTGAAGGGTTCAAGGTCATTCGTTTGGGTGATCATTGTTTTCGGTTCTCGGTGGCCTCTAATCGTGTGGGATACTTTATTTTTGGCCTACGAGACTGTATCTGGTCAGACTTCATCTGCCATTTTCATCTTCATCAAGGTGTGATTTCTCACCCTCCGGTTGGTACTTGGCATGCGGATAGTGAGCTCAATGGATTGGCTTCTTCACCTGGTCCGGCTATTAAGTCTAAATGGCTTTCATCCAAGTACAATGATGCTATTGAACCTACCTCGACCTTTGTATTTGAAAAATTGGGTCTGATCTCGGAGCCGACGGAGACACATTCCGGCGATCTTCCATTACTGGAGATTTCTTTTGGCAGTTTTTCAGTTCCGGATTCTCAGGATAATCATAATCGTTTTCGTATTGGGGCCATATCTCTAGCGATCTCATCCGTTTTCCCGATACACTGCCATCTTTTCGTGGATGTTTTTTTATGCAAGGTTTATGGGATTCTATTCTGGATGATAAACTGCTATCTATTTTGGATGGTTGGCAAGCTGGCTATGATAATGAGAATGTTAAGCTGATGGTGGAAATCACTTCAGTACCAACGAAGGAACATATGTATATTCGGCTTAAACACTGCTCCATTTGTGATAGGCTTGATCATTTGGCTACCAGCTGCACTGGATCTTTCTGTTAGAGTTGTGGGGATGATTCTGGGAATTGTATTTGCTTGGCATCTTTGCCTAAATTGATGATTGATCAACGTTCACCGTCCCCTCGTCATGAGCCATGCATATTGGGCCGTAAGTCTAATCTTTTCTCTTGTACGGCTTGCTCAGCGACTGGTCACTAGGCCGCCAAATGCCCTGGTCATGTTTATCGGTACTCTAACACCACCTGGGCCATGTGGCCCGTAAGCCTAATTAGTGCAAACGTTTCCCTCATCTGGCTTGGGCACAGAAAAGACCTCACATAACACAATCTGATGAGATCCCGCCTAAGAGTAACTCTGAATCGGCTATGGTTGGTAAACCTATGGTTGTTGGTATGGCCCGTGCTATTCGGGATACGTGGTCACGCATGGTTTGAGTCCGGAAACAGAAAATCCCACGCACTTAGGACGTGGCTCCTTACCATTGCTTGACGATACGACTCCCTCGTCAGGAGGCAGTCAATTCCGCCTGCCAGAAACCCCAATCGGGTGAGCCGACGTCTTCCTCGAGCTTACCACCCCTACCACCATTGCCTTTGCCCAAGCAATCTCTCTACTCCTCGCTGGCGGCTCAAACCACTTTGCCTCCTCGCGCTTTGATAGTTGGTGCCATGGCAAACTTCCCGATGTGCCCTTTTGCCTTTGCTTCATACGGATCGACGTTTGACCGGGGTCCTGCACATCGAGTCCAACACCATGTCATGGTGGTGGATGATCCTCCGCTCAACCATGATAGGTACGCCATTGTCTCTGTCGATCCTCATGTTCCTGATCATCAGAAGGAGTTCTAGCTTGCTGAAGTTTGCCGCATTAGCACGGCTGGTCTGGAGTATGATCTGCTTGATGATTTCATCTATCCGCTTGGTATTGGTTGCGTTGTGTTTTCGGATATGGAGAGCAGAGATGTTGCGATTAGGGAAGGGCCTCATGCATTGACTGATGACTCTACTTTCTCTCTAGCTCCACATGATGACAGTATCAATATGCGCATGCCTGCTTTTGAATATGAGGTCTGGGTTATGTTTCTTGTGTTCCCTATGGATTATCAGACTGAACATTATGTTCATAAGGCAGTGTCTAATTTTGGTAAATTGCCCGTTTGGCCGCGTCCGGGTCAAAAAAAACTCGTGTTTCCGTTAAGTGTCACATCAAGGATGTTGCTGATGTCCCACATAGTCTCTTGGTCGCTAGAGTCGGATTGCTGCCAGCTCTTGGTCGTTCTTGGTCTGTTCCAGTGTATGTGCTCAATGGCAGAAACACTATTCCAGGACTGGTGGGCACTGAGGAAGCTCCTCCTCTTCTTAATGCCTCGCCTCACCCGTACAAGCTCCCTTACTATACAGTCATGCAGCAGGCCAGAATTGATGATATGGCTGCGCAAGAAGCACTGAATGAAGCTGCCTAGAATGTGCATGCGCCCGCTCAGGAGCAGATTCGGGAAAATGGGTGGAGAATGTGGCCAGTGATCCCCCCCACCGTACTCTGGTTTCAGCTTCAGATCATTCTTTCAGTATGATGGGCCGTCTCTGATGGATGGAGTTGATCCTGAGCACAACATTCAGGACAGTTTGTCCGATGTTTGGTCTTCTGAAGAGGAGATTGAGGCTGTCAAAGCACTAGCTGACAACTTTGTTCTTGGAAATCCTGCTGCCCGTACTGCCTTTGTTAGAGCTGGAGGAACCTCGGTTAATATTGATGTTGCCATTGATCATGAACTTCTGCTTCGGATGGGAGGAATGCTCAAACGTATCTATACACCTTCTTTCACCAATGTGCAGTCGAAAAATGTCATGTTCCCTCTCAATCCCTTCAGGATCATACAGAGTCAACTGGATTCTGTTTGTGCCACGTGGATGCTTCGTGTTGTGCCCGAATCAGATTATATGTCTGTGGTTTTCTGTTCGAACTTTCAGTTGGGAGCAAGTATAATTCCTCGCAACCTGCTTCACGATGACCAGTTTGTTTTGGCTGATGTTGCCAATGTTGGATGGGGCATTGCCGCTCGGCCCCCTGTGTTCAAGGCTCCTACTGCACATTTTGTTTCTGAAACTGTTGACTCTCAGTCAGTTTTTGTTGCTCTGCCTGGCCAGGGGAATGCCCTTCAGATGCTTTCTTCCTCTCCTCTGTTTAATGTTGCTGCCTCTCACAATTCTAAAGTCCCACTCGACACCACTTCAGTCAGGAGGAGTACCAGATCGAACAAGTATGACGGCTTCAAGTTCAATCATGTTTCTGACACTAAGCAGGCCAGATCAAGGGTGAAAGCTCGTGTGGTGCCGTTTTTCAGTGCTATCTCCATGTCTGCTGCTCCGGCACAGGCTGATGCTGGTTTATGCCCGCCTCCTACTTCCATCGAGGGAATTTAACAAGTGGGCGGCTGCTGTGGGATTTCTCCTGAAGATTTATCTGAAGAGAAGCTACTGGATGGCCGGCAGATGACCTCTGACGGTGAAATCTGATCTTTCCTTCGCCATGAATAAATCCTGAAATGTGTTATCATTTAGATACATTAAAACTGAGCACTTTTCCAAGCATCTCAGGCCATTAGCATTCTTGGTCGTCGGATCTCCAGTTCTAAGCCTTTTTGGCCGTCTAATCAAACTCTTGCGCATTACTTCTCGCCACTGGACTGGGCGGCTACTCCTGCAACAAAATTGAAGGCATGCAGTTAATTGGGCCCTCTTTGATGAAGCCCATCGATCAAGTAATGTGCCCACGTCGTCCTTCTCGCGAGAGAAAACAATCTGAGCCTCGATCCAATCTGAGCCGCAAGTACTCCCTCTGTCCCATAATATAAGAATGTTTTTGACACCAACACATGCACATTATTTGATCCAGTGGCGATGCCAGGGGTGTTCTATGTAGTCAGTTGACTACACATGATTAACACAAAAACAGTAGAAATCCTCCAAAAATAATGTAGAATTAATCTAAATACAACTACTTGACATCACTATTATGAATTGACATCACAACTTTGAACTCTTGGCTTCACCACTGATTTGATCGATTCCTTCTCTTGGTGCTTGCAAAGTCCCTACATGAGTTCCCGCAAAAAAAAGTCCCTACATGAGCACGTAGCAAACACACACGTACTTAGTTTATGAGCCGCCAGCTTGCTTGGTCAGATTGATCTCGCGCCGGAAAACGCACTTCAAGACCACGCATGGGTAGGCGACTGGGAAGTGGGAATAGCCAAGGAACAGAACGGCCGGGCGCCGCCGCATGATAGACTAACAGTAAAATATTATAGTTTAGTCTTTCTTTTTTGAAGGGTTTATAGTTCTTCTTTGGAGTTTTTTTTTGTTATTTTGCTGATGCATGAGCAAGTAACCATCATTCATATTGACAAAACATTGCAATTTTCTCTTACTGAGTCAGGTATGTTGATCTATAATGATGCTTGAGTAATCCTGAAGAAGATGATCTATGAGCAAATCACCCTTGCTTACCTCAGCCACCTCCATTTTTTATCATTCTTAGTATTATTTTGATTAATGTGTTGTTTGCATACATATATGTGTTACATATAATAGCCAAATGGATCAGCGTCGAACATGATTGTGGCATAGTACTGATTTAATTTGTTGGATCTACATGTTGATCACTCAGATTATGCCTCCTTAAACAGGCACATATAAAACTGAACAGAAGTGCCATGTATGCCTTGAATGGGCCTCTAGAAGCACGGCTTGAGATCCTTTAAATTGACATATATGTCACAATTTTCTATACTCGGCAAATAATAAGTGTATCGACTTGTAGTTTATTCGTAGTATTCTGCCTAGATTAACTCACATTGTGCATTGCAGTCTCTGCTTAATAAACCAGAGATAGTAAACAAAAACAAATGTGTAACTAGCATCTATTTTGAACCATATGTTTGCAACTGCAGCCCATGTTCATGTACTGCAAACACAAGGAAGGATGTATGCTATGCTTGATATCATGTAATCAACTTTTTTCTTAAATTATTGTTCTTGATTCAACTTGTGTTGAATGTTCAAGGGAAAAGGGTATTGTCTCCTCGAAACCACTCAAATAAAAATGATTTTCTTTCAAGCTTATTTTTAATTGTATGGGCTAGCCATAGCCCAAATTAAGTTTCTATATTAATGAAAGTTGAAGTGTTACCACCTTCAGAAAAAAAGGTAATATGGTTCTTTCTTAGTTGATAGCATTTGATATACATGCCATATGCTAATTAACGCGTGGCTACTATTGTTCTATGCTTTGACGCACAACATAATATTTCACAGCAATGTGAGATAATGAATGTTCATATTCCTCTTCGACACACAATGGTAAGCATGTGCATCCATACCCAAACTTTTGTAATCCGTGTAATATTTGTGTATCTTAATGTGTACATTTCTACCATTTTATAGTCACAATAAAAGGGCGCAGCAACGCGCGCCATCAATGATCTAGTGGAATATCATAAGTATAAACTCTGAAAGTAAACTTTTGACTCTTAGAAATGCTATTGATACTAGCGGTTGCTCGGTGCTATGTATCCAGGAAACTAAGCGTGAATCTTTTGGTTTATCTTTTATTAAGACCTTCTGCCCAAAACACTTTGATAAATTTGTGTTTGCACCCTCGTTGGGTGCCTCGGGTTGTATTATCACTATTTGGATCAACTCTGTGTTTGTGGGCACGCCGTGGCAAGTTGATTCTTTTGCGGTGGGTGTTTCTTTTGTTGCCACACAATCTAGTGAGTCATAGAATCTCGTGAATGTTTATGGTCCTTGTTTTGGCCAGAGGTTGGTGGACTTTACTTTTGGTTATTTGATCTTAATATTCCTGATGATGAAAACTGGTTGATCTTGGAGGACTTTAACTTCATTCGATCCATGGTGAACAGAAACAAATCGGGTGGCGATGTTGCGGATATGCTTTTGTTTAATGAAATCATATGCGCACAATCTTTGATGGAACTCCCCGTTAAGGGCAGGTCGTACACTTGGAGTAATATGCAGGACGATCCTCTGCTCGAGCAACTCGATTCGTTTTTCTCATCGTCTAACTGGACCACATCTTTCCCGAATATGATGATCATGCCATTGGGCAAACCTGTTTATGATCATATCCCGTGTGTGGTGGCCATTGAGTCCAAAATCCCCAAGTCCAAATTGTTTCGTTTTGAGAACTTCTGGGTCAATCATGCAGGTTTTTTGGATGTGGTCACTAGCTCTTGGTCCAAGACATGCCATGCCCCTAATTCTGCAGCGCTTATATGCAAGAAGCTCAAAACTTTACGTTATGATATCAAACGTTGGAGTCGGGGTATCTCAAATCTGAAAATCATGATTCAGAACAGTAATGATGCGCTGGCTAAGTTATATGATCTTGAAGACAAGAGAACGCTCTTCATCCAAGAAGCAAACTTCAGGTGAATCCTAAAGATGCATCTAAACCAGCTGCTCAAATATCAGAATGAATACTGGAGGAAGAGGTGTACTATCAGATACTTCAGATTTGTTGATGAGAACACCAGAATTTTTCAATCGCTTGCGACTGAGAGGTTTAGACACAATTCCATTGCCAACCTGCGTGATGGAGACGTGGTGGTGAGCGACCATGTAAAAGAGGGTGTGTTTTACAAAATCTACAAGGAGCGGTTGGGTTCCTCTAAGCCTAACAGCTTGCGTTTTGATCTTCGTCAGATCCTCTGACGGATTAATGGTTTGGATGAGTTATCGGCCCCTTTTTCAATGGAGGAGATCGATGTCATGGTTAAGGAAATGCCAACTGACAGGGCTCCTGGCCCTGATGGATTTAATGGTTGCTTTCTTAAGAGTTGTTGGCATATCATCAAGGAGGATTTTTATAGAATGTGTGAGGACTTATATAGGGGCAAGCTTGATATAACCAGCATTAGTGAAGGGTACATTACCTAGATCCCGAAGATCTCATCTCCAGAGACTGCCAATGATTATAGACCCATCACTCTGCTTAACTGCTAGCTAAAAATTATCACAAAAATACTGGCTAATCGTCTGCAGAAAGTCATTATGAAAATCATACACATGAATCAGTATGGTTTCATTAAGGGGAGAACCATCCAAGATTGCTTAGCGTGGACATTTGAATATATTCATCAGCGCCAGACATCTTCACGTGAGATTGTGCTCCTTAAACTTGAGTTTGCCAAAGCTTTTGATACAATCAAGCACGCCCCCATGTTGGAGATCATGCGACACATGGGGTTTGATGACAGGTGGCTGGGATGGATGGAAACAATCTTTGCCTCTGGTGTTTCTTATGTACTCCTTAATGGCGTTCCGAGAAGAAAATTCCAATGCAAATGTGGTGTGCGGTAGGGCGACCCCTTATCACCATTGATTTATGTCCTGGCTGCAGATCGCCTTCAAGCTACGGTCAATGATGCTTTTGCCCAGTGCTTGATTGACCTGCCTTTCCCGTGCAATCGAAATGGAGACTTCCCTAGGGTGCAGTTTGCGGACGACACCATTCTGGTGATGCAAGCCTGCCCCGATCAAGCTGCCCGCATGAAATCCATCCTGGTGGATTATGCTGCCTCGGTAGGACTGCAAATCAACTTTCATAAGTCCACTTTAATCCCCATCAGCATTAGCCAGCGGCGCTCTAATGAGTTGGCCCGTGTTTTCGGTTGCTCTGTCGGCTCGCTCCTGTTCACCTACATGGGCTTCCCCATGGGCACAACGAGGCCAGCCTTCCTGGAGCTCATGCCATTGGTGCATGGTGTGGAAAGGAAGATCTCTACTGCCCTGTCTCTAATGTTGTCCGAGGCCAAGCTCACTTTGGTCAACTCAACCGTCACTTTGATGCTGATCTATGCCATGTGCATGATTAAACTCCACCCTAAGGTGGTTGTGCACCTCCATAAACTGCGCAGATACTGTCTATGGGCCAAGAACTCTGAGGATGGGGTCAAGAACAACTCTCTGGCGGCCTAGGAGCTGGTTTGTAGACCAAACCTTAAAGGTGTACTTGGGGTTATTGACATCAAAACCTAGAATACGGCCCTTCTTCTAAAACACCTGTTCAAATTCTATAACTGGGAAGAACCCCCTGGGTGACCTTGATCTGGGATGCTTATTACACGGACAAAATTCCGCATGCAACAGAACCAGTTTGTTCCTTCTGGTGGCGTCATGTCATGCAACTCGGCGACGTGTTTCATGGGATCACCAAAGTCACTATAGGGGACGGTTCATCTTCCCTGTTCTAGATAGAGGCATGGTATGATGACGATCGGGATGCCCCGTTCATGGAGCTCTTCCCCAAAGCTTTCTCATTCTGCACAAATGAGGATGAGTCTGTTGTAAATGCTCTTGTAGCTATGGATCCAGCCATGCTCTTCCACCTGCCTCTGTCGGCTCAAGCAAGAGAGGAAGTCAGGGAAATCCAGCAAGGTTTGATGCATGTGTCTCTGGAGAGAGACTGCAATGACACATGGGAGTGCACTCTTGGTGGGAGATTTTCTTCCAAAAAAATTCTATGTCCACTGCTTCAGAGAGATGATCGCTGATGATGCTTTCGCTTGGCTTTGGAAGGCCAAATGTCCGATCTAATTCAAAATGTTTGGGTGGCTGTTGCTGGTGGACCGCCTAAACATGAGGAACATGCTGAGACGTAGACACTACGTTGTTGCGGGCAATAATTATGCATGCATGCTGTGCCAAAACCCTCCCGATGAAACCGTCGAGCACCTATTCTTTGCCTGCCCTTTTAGCCAACGTTGTTGGGATAAAGTGGGCATGCGATGGCCGGCATTGGGCAACAAAATCTCTTTGTTACACGGTGGCAGAGAGCAATGGTAGCAACCTATGTTTATGGACATATTTATGATGGTTGCGTGGAGTTTATGGAAGAAGAGGAACAACGAACATTTCAGAGGGATCCCACATTCTTTCGGTTCATGGTTGGCTAGATTCAAAAATCATTTGGACCTTCTTGTGCACAATTGTAGAGAGGAACTTCGTCCTTTTTTGGTTACTTACATACAAGGCTTGTGACATTTTGTTGCTTAGATCTTGAGACCATGGCCGGGGGGCCACAAAAAACCCACTTGTAACATTGATGTAATTGGTTTCTTGTGAGTAATACAAAAGTCGGTGGGAGCCTCTCCCACTGTCATTCATAGTAAAAAAGAAGTTGGAAAAATAGCAGAGGGCGGGCTAAGCAAAGAGTTGCGGCAGCAAAGTGACCAACCACCAGACGATCTATTCTGTTTGATTATGAAGTCTATGTTCATGTGAAGTTTATAATGCTATAATTAGAGCATCTACAGTCGGACGCCTCAAACCCATCTCAAATGCCCGGGTGAATGGGACGGTCAGTGACTGGTCACAAAAAACCGACCCAATCGGGCGCCTCAAACCGTCCTCAAATGCCCGTGTTGACTGGCACCCCTCATATCCAGCCCAAAAATGGGACGGATATGAGGCTGCCCAGGCACGTCCGCCATGTCGTATCCGGCCTACGCTGGCCCACTCGACTCCACATATATTCCTTCCGATCCACTCCCGGACCAAACCCTGGTCACTTCACTCCACTCCCCTCTGCCACCCAAACTCCCGTCCGGCAATCTCCGGCCTTCTCCGACATGGCGGGTAGCGGACCCGACGATGACCAGTAGAGATCCGTCGACTGGGGTCTCGTCCCATGCGGTTTGGAGGAGGCAATGGTCGTCCGAGTTGCACTCCGCCTCTCTCGGTAGGACAGCGCTAGACTGACAGTGTCCGGTGCGAGTCCATTGCGTCGGGCGCATCGGGCGCTCGGATCCTCTGGCGCTGGATCACCGCGGTCCTCTTGGGAGCCTTCCAATCTCCCTTACCCATCACCGGTCCGCCCAAGTATGAGTCCTACTGGGATCGATGTGCCTGACGTGGGATGGATAGGATGAGGGCAACCAATGCCTGCTTCGCTACCGACATGGCATCGAAGGAGGCGACTGATGCGGCGGCGCGGGCTACCACAAATGAGGAAGCCATCCGCACCCGCATTGTAAAGAAGTGGCAACAGGGGAACATGCGCACCTTTGCACGAGAGCAGAATCTGGCGGTCCGTGCCATGGCCGGACTGCCCCCAAGGAAGAGAAGGAGGACATCGACGGTGATGAGCAAGCTCGGTTCGATCTATATTGCGTCTTCGACAGCAACTTGCGCGAGAAGGGCGGCAAGGGCATCGGGAAGGGCACAGGTAGTCCTGGATGTTCTTCTCCATAGCTAGCATGCAGGATAAACATGCCAAATTTTGGTAGCCCAATGGCAATGTCCTGATGCAGTAACCGGACGATGTGTGTAATACATCGTTTACGTAGTTGCATGAATTTGTATGAATTTGAGGTTTATTAATTGAGATGTCCGGTTGTGAGAAGAGAAATTTGAGACGTGATTGATTAGTGTCCGTGGACGCGTCCGGACACATCTGCAGGCGTTTGAGGGGACGGATTTGCCATGTCCGGCTGAAGACGCTCTTATATTATTTTCATACCAGAAAGGCGCACGTGCATTGCATGCATGAGATTTGGCAACCAAATTATGAGTAAATACCATACTATAGCATGTAAGCTTTGAGTCATATACGCATGTTGTAGATGTTCATTTAATTTTTATAGTTCATCTTATTCAAATCAATTAGTTTTATATAAAAAATTAATCTATTTTAAGATTCATGAAATTGTGTATTGTAAAGCATAAAGTAAAAATAAATGATAATTCATGTTTTAAAAAAATTGGTCAATTATGATACGGAAGATTTTAGAACAAAGGAGAAGTGCTTGTGTTTTGAAATCTGTGCATTATGCTTAAGTTCAATCATGGAGTCTTCTAGATTATATATGTGACAGAATCTGATGGAATGTAGATGATATCCAACGGCCAGTGCTCGGATTTGTCATCTCCGCACTGTCGGATTTGCTTCATCTGACGTCCATCTTTCAAAGTTATTCACAACTATGTAGGAGTATTGATATGCACAAGGAGGGTTTTGATGCCGGGTAGAAGAGGCCACCCTCCCAATACCCTGGAGTTTCAGGAGTTATAAGTTCTGAGATTGCTTTTCGAAGATCAAGTCTTCAGGATCGATTATTGTTGCCCTTAAATTGCACGTTTAATTAGCAAAAATGCTAGACCTATGTACGACCTACGTGAAGTTACGTAACTTGCGTTAACTTATCTCTTCGCCCCCCATTTCAACCGGGGGTGGGGCCCCTACCTTTATTTCCTCTAACTAAAACATGCCACCTAATCAGTTACGTTAGTTAAGTAAAAATCCTTACGTAGGTGTAGCATGACTGGTTAATTATATGGTTCTCGATCGATCTCGTTCTGGCAAGCTCCACCGGCCGCCGAATTTCGAACGTCTTCCACGAGCCCACAGCATTGTGCACCTATCAGTGTGCCCCACGTCACGTGGAGCTTAGCGTCGTCTAGCGCGAGCAAACGACGAGGTCCGCGGAGGCAAATGCCGGGTTTCGCAGGCGAAACAGCCCGCCCGGAAGACAAATCAAACTCTAATCTGTCCACGCGTCTGGCCGTCGTCGCGCACCACGAAAATGTGTCCCACACTTTGCGGAACGTACGTGGCCTGTCGTCCAAAATATCCATCCGTCCATCTGTCCACCCGAGGCAAGCTTTGAATCCGACGTCGTCTACGGCGGGGCAAGGGGTCCCGATCGACGCGCACGCACCCTCGTCATCATTCGTGCGTTTCTGCTATGCCATTACGTCTAGAAACATTGGCGTCTCGGGTCAAACTCCCCCCACATGATACAATGATGGTCCGTATGTGTCACATACTCTCGAGTAGCACGGATAGCATATGTGTCGCATACAGTTTGTCGCACGCGAAACTGCCCGCCCGGAAGGCTGATCAGACTCTCTAATCTGTCCACGCGTCCGGGCGCGCGCGCAGTCGGCCGTCGCACACCTCGAAAATGTGCGACAAACTTGGCCGACGTACGTGGCCTGTCGTCCAAAATATCCGCCCGCCTGTAGCAAGCTTTGAAATCCGACGTCGTCGTCCACGGCGGCGCAAGGGGTCTCGATCGCGCGCACGCACCCTCGTCATTCTGCTTGCGACGTTGGTGGTCTTTGTCGCCCACGGATGATGGTCCGTTATGTGTCGCATACCCTCGAGTAGCACGGATATCATATGTTGTTGTATGCTCCTATACCATTGTGTCCAGAAACATTGGCGTCCCCAGCCAAACTCCCCCACAAAGTCATAAACCGTCCCTCGTCGTCGTGCTGCCCGGCCCGTACCATCTATTATTGGGAAAGAAGAAGAAACGTATGAAACTATGAGTGAACAGACAGCCAAATGCAAAAAATGATTGCCACATAAAACACAAGCACATATCGCCTAAAGAAAACACACGGAACACGGGCGATGCCTCCTCTTATCAATGATCAGGACACCAAAAGCAAATTGATCTTGTTGTGGTCTCATCGCCTCTCTGATTGATATGCCTCCTACTCCCACTGTTCCTGAATATAAGTCTTTTTAGAGATTTTAATAAGGGACTACATACGGAACAAAACGAGTGAATCTACACTCTAAAATATGTTTATATACATTCGTATGTAGTCCATAATGAAATATCTAAAAAGACTTATATTTAGGAGACGGAGGGAGTACAATTTTCAGGGAAACAAATTTATAACTAGACAGAATCTAGGCTGCACCATTATATGCACAAAGGAGAGCAGGGAGGCAGGCAGGCGGAAAGCAAGCAGTTCGAATACAGTTCTTCTACCACAACCAATTAGCCCAGGATGCCGGAACAAAACAACAAGTCCCATCTCATCGACAGCACTTAACAGTCAATCCACACTGTGCCATTATCAGTCACACCTATCGACCTTTAGCTCCACAAAAACGACTTTTAGGGGGCAGGCATAGCAGCAGAGAGTGGTCTGTGTCCACGCAGTACGTAAATTGTTTAACCATTTTCACGTCGACTTCTCCAGAGACGTCCAGACGGGTACGTAGGCGCGCATGCAGGGCGGCAGAAAGGCAACCGAGGCGAGGCGACGGAGATCACGACGCATTATTTCGGTGTCGTGCTGAGATCCGCGAATGACCAATCGGATGGACGCGAGACTCTGACGACGGACTTGACCACTCGATTTTCATTTCGGGAGGGGAGGCAGACAGACAGGCATGCATGCACTGATGATGATGCACGGCAGTGACCTACCTGTGCTGCCTGCCTGTGGCTACCAGGGGGCATCGCGCTTTATGCGAACCCAACACCAGAAACCTGCTCATTTCCGTGACGTGATCGATCAAGCCTACTGTCACCTAGTAGCATTTGTTTCCGTTTAGGCCCTGATTGGATTGGCGTTTCGCGGCCCAATACCCCTGTAAAATATACAGACCTTCATCGGTATTATACATCTGTGAAATCAAGTGTGACCGGTATTATAGACATGTATAAATACAGACGTACAAAAATACCCGTATGCCAAGCGCGGCCTTTGTTTTCGGCAATTTTCCGCAGAACTTGTATGTTTTTTTTGAAAGAATGTTCTAATCCCTGTGACTGTATCATTGCGAGACACACAGCGAATTTTCATTATACTTGATGCAACGCGACAAAGCCGAAACATCAACGAACAGAGGACAGAACATAGCCAACCACAGGTGAATCATTATAAGATGTCAAATTAACACGTACGACTGGGTTGACTTCCTCCGCGGCAATGCCTCAAAGAGGAATAAATACCCTCGCATTGTCGTCGCCACATCCGAATGAAATGGTGTGGATAAGGATTTTCATCCCGACTGTCGAGACCAATCAATGAAGGCTAGCACAAGAGTAAGGAGACAACACCTTCAACAAGGTAGCGATGCAAGTTTTTGGCTGCTGAGCTCGATCAATAGAGGCTAGGACAGTCCTCCCCTCGAACATAAAGTGGTGCTCTAGTCACCATCTTGTTGCCGAATCTTCCCATGGTTGCACCGACCACCGAGCCACCGATCAATACTCAAAGTCAGGGCCAAAACGACACTAGTAGTTAAGTAGGATGACTGCCCACCATAGAACACCGCCACAACCATCGGGGGTCGCCCATATCACGGTGTCAGGAACGCCGTCTTCTGTAGACGCACCAACGATGTTGTACACGGCAAGATGCTCCTTGTGGTGAATCTCGACACCGCCGATATCCACATGTTGTCCTTCCAGTTCGCGAAGGATAGTGCCAACAACGTGCCGCGGGGTAAAACCGACATGACGTCCTAGGCCAGCTAGCTGTCATTGTCCGCAGATGAAGCCTTTGGCTCTAATGGGATCATGGACACCTCTCCAACCACGGGACGCCGCCACCACAGCATCTGCCGGCGGCAACAAGGATGAGGAAAGAGGCGAGGGTAGCAGAGAGAGCGACCTGCGGCTGGTTGGCGCTGCTGCAAGAAACTTCCTCGGAGGGATGTGCATGTGGGAAGGAATTCCTATGTTTTTGCGAAAATCACCCCAGAACTATATATTGAAGGTCCCTAGGAAGCCCTAGGAAGCCCGACCAACCACGACACCACAATGTATTGAAGGCGCGCCGTCCCGCCGTCGCCGCCGCTCGCTCAGAAACGGTCTGACATTGGATCTGGAGATGGATTTGTCGGAGACAGGAAGTCTTCAAAGTTACGGTCCACATGGACCAGCACATCGGTGAGGTAGTAGATGAAACCGCCGCCATCTTCATCGCCTCCCTCGCCGGCGAGCTAGAGAGACACAGTCCTGGAATCACTCCTGTATAGAAACCGCATACCTTGTCAACAGTGCCGGAGCAAACACCAATGAAGCGGGGAAGGAGCCGCAACACAAAATCCTCCGCCTTGGTCACCGTTGCCGCCACATCGGCAAAGAACAGGAACCCTAGCCTCACCGCACCGGAGGTATGGCAGGAATCTACCTCCCCGAGCCCAACAGCATCGCTAGAAAAGGATGACGCCGGGAAGAGGAATGAGATTCACTACTAGGAAAAGGCCTACTAATGGCGCGCCGTTTTTGCCTACTAATGGCGCACCACCAGTGCGCCATTAGTACCACGCCACTAGTATTTTTGAATAATGGCGCAGCCATTGTATCTGGTATACTAATGGCGCACCAAGCAGTGCGCCATTAGTATGTAACACCATGCGCCATTAGTGTGCCTCCCGGGGGCCATACGTAACCATGTGCTTTGTCATACTAATGGCGCACTCTGTGGTGATGCGCCATTAGTATCCTTTGGCATACTAATGGCGCACCTGGAGGTGATGCGCCATTAGTATGAATATTTGTTTTTTTTACTTTTCTGATTTTTGCACAGGTTGCAAAATATATTATTGGACAGAATATAGACAACAGCACACAGCAACATCAGATTCATCGAATACAATAGAAGATTAGTCTCCGAATACAATTCATCATATTAGTCTCCGAATTCAAAAGACCGAACAAAGATAAAACATTACAAGTCTCAAGACCGCGAGTATCGAGTTTGTCTTCACATTACAAGTCGATATCAACTACCATCACATAGAAGAGAGCTGTGGTCATCACGATGAGCATCATCGTGATCAAACTGGTCTTCATCCGGTTCCTCCAACGCTCCCTCCTCTCTCCAGCTAGATAGCGGGCGTATCTAGATTCGGCCTCCTCCCTAGTGGTGTACCCTTTGTAACTGTTACCGCTGAAACGGTGAACCTGTCTCCCACACTCCTCCCAGTCGTCGTAGACTCCGGGAACCTTACCCTTGTACACGACATACGACAGCATCTCTATGCACAAGCCAAACAACACACAATACATAAGCAATATGTAAGTATGCAACAAAAGGATCGGAAGAGAAAAACAAGACATTAATAGCACGATTCATGGTCCTACTAATAAATAGCATCGATTACATCTAAGTTGAACGACTGTCCAAACCAAAGAGACATACGAATTCGTTAAAGTTTAATTACAACATGAGCCAATCAATGTTTCAGGACTACACATCACTACTTTCGACTCGACTCATCGTACAGGAGCGTGGATGAAGCCGCCGTCTGTCGTGATGGTCATAAAATCGCGGTCATTGTCACCCTGCATTTGTAGCGTTCCATCTATCTCACTATTGGACGGTTGATATCTGCGGAAGAACTGCCCCGAGGTATGAAGGACATCTTGATGGATGATATCCGCAAACTCCGACTGGATGCGAAAGAATTCTTGTCTGAGGTCCGCGTCCTGGGTTGCCGACAAGGTCGCGGCCCTATCTTTGAGACTATCTGGTAGCAGAAGGTGATGATGGCCCCTTACGATCGCCCGCATGTGATGGAGGGCGTAGTAGGCATCCTTCAGACCGCCAGGCGGCTGCTTGACGCAGCAGAACTTCGTATTGTGTGAGAAGGTGTGCTTGCCGTACTTACGAACTGCCCTGGTGAAGGTGCCTTCAGATTTGGCGTAGCCGGGGAGAACATCATCAAGAACTTTCTTGACATTTGTGTAGTCTATCTTGGAGTTAAGGTTCGGGTCAAAATACGTGGCCATGGAATATTTCGGGCTTAAGAGGATGAGTGTGCAATGTGTGTCACTGCACAGAACACGGAATGTTAGAAAAAAAGAACAATCGAAATCTAAGAAATCATATGTTACGGGGCGGTTAAGGGATGACTTACTCGGGAAAGTAAGCCACAAGGAAGTTATCCTTATCTGGGTTTGCCAGAATGACGCCTTCGAGGTGTGAACTCGCAACTTGGCGGTCCCCAGCGTTGCTCAAGTGCTTGGCACGCATGTAGAAGGGGTCGACTATCACGATGTCCGGGGTCTTGTCTCTAATGATCCGCATCTCCATACTCAGCGAAAACAGCCGAACGAAGGTGTAGTGCAGCGGATGAAGGTTAAACATAGCAAAGATGTCATCAAACCGCAGGACGATTGTACCCCTGATGTCGCCATCCACAAAGCCCTTGCCCTCTAGCACCTTGGCCACGAAAACCGGGTATGCCACATCATTCTCTTTGAGACGCCGCTTCTCCAAAGAAAGAACACTGTCGTGCAGACTCCGCATAGCACCGGTTGCAGCATTGAGCATATTTGGCGGTAGCATCGCCCTACCCGCCACATGCACCCTCCTCGAAATATCCTTAGGTGAAGGTGGCCCGTCCTGAGCACGGATCGAACTCGGGTGCCGGCTGGCTCGCACCGGCGCCCTTGTTAGTCTTTCGTTTCTGTCCCTTCTTCTTGATCTCCTGTAATGGGACCGAGTTCTGCTCACAAACCGCCTTCTTGAGCGTGTTGGGACTGATAATATTTTGCACCTCAGCTATCTGAGGCTCGGTGAAGGCGGGAGATGGAGGCGTCTCCTGATAACTGAATGCCAGACGACGCCTGTTGCAATTGGATTTCTCCGTCGTACCAGCTAGATCGCGGTCGTCTTGGTTGGGTTCTTGAGAAAGAGGCCCGCGAACTCGTCAGCGTACCCATGTTCGGCAAAGTACTTATCGACGTTGGTAAATGTACCATCGTCATTGTCGTCGTTGTCCGGATCCTGTGCCATAGGGATGTCCGGATCCTGTGCCATAGGGATGTCCGGCATAGGGATGTCCGGCAGGTCCGGTAGCGTTGCGGCGTTCTTGCCATGGCTTGGCGCCGGCACGACTGGCGGTCTTGTCTGTGGGGTGGTGTCCCCCGCCCCCAAATGAATCTGGCTCTTCGGCCAAAGCAGGGGCCAGTTTACGCAGGCGCTGAGGGTCATCTCATCTTCTTCATCGGCCCCAGCGGGTCGAATCGGAGGTAACAGCTCGTCGCAGCATGGCAGCACCCGAACCACTTCAACCCTATACACTGTGGGTGGCATCGGATTACCGTGGAACATGGGGTTGCCCGGTTGAATGATTTTGCCCTTGGCGACATCGACCAACTCGCCGCCCACGAAGTGCAGAAGAGTGCACGGAACATCGGCGGCGCCCTGCGAAAACATGTAGGGCGTCAGGGATGCCCAGTCAAAGGCAAGAAGATGAAGTCATCGGCCGAGAGTCTTAGTTACCGTGATGCCGTCGAGCTCGGCTAATGTCGAGGCACCGCCAACGGCGGGCGTGCAACTGACGAGGGGGCACTTGCTGGCGAGGTGCCGGTCGGCGTACACCCGGGTGCATTAAGCTCCAATGCCCATGCCGGCGCCGGAGACACGAATACCGCCTCCGCCGGAGACACCAATGGCGCCGTCGGAGACACCAATGGCGCTGCCTGCGCGATGTGCGAGTTGCTGGCCGTGAAGCTGGGAACCGGGGGAGGCCCCTATTGGCCGCCCACAATCCACATCGTCAGCCCATGTATCAACGTAGGCACCATGGCGTTGAGCTTCGTTCCAGTTGTTGTTCCACTTGCTCTTGGACAAGCTCCGGAATCCGCGCCACTTGTGCCTTGAGTGCTTCAACCTCGCGCGTCTGGCTTTCCGAGCTGGTCTTTTTCTCCTTCCGCCCACCAGCGGTATAGTATGACGACCATTTTGTGGACAAGCCATTGTCGGCCACACGACCAGCTGACGTCGGCTTACTGAGCTTATCCTTGTTTTTCATTACGTTCAACGCCCTATTTAAAGGTGTGTCGAAAGGGGAGCTCTGAGATGACCACGCACTACTGCTTCCAGTGTCCTGCGGAAGGAACGTGAACCATTTAGAAATATTGGGGATTAATTAGAGTGCAACCATATGGAGCTAATTACGCGGGGGTGTATTCCTTACCAGAACAAGCTCAAGCGCCCTGGTCTTCGGATCCGTGGTAAGCTCCTTTGTTATCAGGTCCTCCTTGTACTGGGTCCTGACAAAGTTCCTGGTCTGCTTGTCACTGCTGTATTTCTCGAAGCGGGGCGGTAGGCCTTGCTCGGCACGCTCCGCGTCCTCCTTGTCCCATATAGGCTCCGCCACTCTGTAACCGCCGGGACCGAGTTTGTTTTCCCCTAAGTTCAACTCCCGCATTTCTTTCCCCCACTGACTTGATTCGGAGGTTGCGCTGCTCTCGCACTTGATCTTGAACTCCTTGTAGTCATCTTCGCTGATCGAAGGATTTTTCGCCTTGATCTTCTCATAACTATCACCTTTATCAATCATTCTCTTCACCGCGCTTCTCCAAGTAGACAGGGCCGTGCTCATCCTCGTGAGGGCGGCACTGTTCACTTTATTCCCTGAGAGGCGTGTGTTTTCAAATTCGGTGGGGAACTTGTATCGTTCGTGCAGCTTCGTGAAGAGGAGGTTGCGCAAATTCCTGTGGTCCTTATGCCTAAGGTTCTCGGTGTTGATCGAGACGGTGCTCCGGAGAATGCACCCGAGCTGAAGCGAGTACCCCTTGACTATATGTTTGGGCTCCGTTGGATGCACGTCGGAGTCCACCTGAGTAAATTCCTCCTTGAGGGTGCGGAGCGCATTCGGGCGCCAGTCCTTCCTTTGCTTCTTCGGTTGGCTGTCATTTGTGTGTGCGCCGCCATCATCAGTGGTGGCATCCTCGGCGGCACCATCAGTGGTGTCATCCCCGACGCCACTAGGGGTTGTGTAGTCAGGATCGGTGTCTTCCGCGGCGTCCTCATAGCGGTGAGGTTGTTCCTCCATCTCCTGGGCTCCCAGAATTGCTTGCCGCCTGAACCGCCAGCCTCATCGTGGTAGGAAAACAGTTTGGTCAAAAAGTTGGTTATTGTCAAGGAACAAGATCATGGTCTCATCATTTAGGGTTTGTCGACACCGAGGCATCCTAAAAGCTAAGCTTTTATCATTTATGGTTTGTCGACGCCGAGGCACCCTAAAAGCCTAAGCGTACATCATTTAGGTTCTCATCGACACCGAGGCATCCGGGGCAGCCAAGTTAAGTTTTCATCATTTAGGGTTTATCGATGCCGAGCCACCCTAGGTTGGGCCTAATCAGTTGGCTCTATTGCCACCTATGTTGGGTTTATCATCTAGGGTTTATCGATGCTAAGGAGAATTCTAAGTTGGGCCTAATCACTTGGCTCTATTGCCACCTATGGTTTAATGCAGCAAGAATGGTGGGGCAGTTGATCCTACTTAACTAAGTACTAAGATACCCCGGCCCATGCGTTAGTCGCAAGTACCCCATATGTCCTATTTTTAGCAAAGCCATGCTAAAATTCACCGAAAATTTCAGCATGACCTTTTTTGAAAATAGGACATATGGAGTACCCGAATTTGCCGGAACGGAAGTTAATCGACATTCCGGCAAACTCAAGGGCCTCTCGGGGTACCTGCAAATTCATCACGACACAATGGTCGGATACAAAACCCAGCAAACTAGCAAGATGATCATCATCTTTGCAAGACAGTAGCTCAAGTTTTTGACAGTAGCCTCTGAAGAAAACAACATTGCAACATTCAAGTTCAGACATACACACTGAACATTTGACCAGTTACAGTTCTAAGGAAAGGGAGTTACAGTTTAACATCATCAAGTAGTGTTACATAATATAGGTGCAAATTACAAAGGCTGACAGAGCGACAGATCATAGGATTAACAAAACTCAGAGACTACCAAATTTACGCCGACCTAAAAAGCAGAAATACAAGTCCTCAGTAAGTGTAAGAGAAGTGTACTAGAGCTGTAAACAGACTTAAAACCCCCAACTACTGGACACAGTAAATCATGGTCATTTTAACTGTAAAAAGAGTTCCACATGACTGTAGATGATGGAAAGAGCTCAAATACTAGTACAAAGATAAACTTGAAAGATGATCAACAACAGCCATTGAGATACTATTGTGAAGCAAAATTTGACGAAAAGAGGAAATTCAGAACATGAGAGATACAACTCAATTTTCATGACAGAACATGCTCAGGGCTTCAATTTGAAATACTACTGGAAGATAACTAACTAAAAATATGTGGAAGTGGAGCATTACTACTCTACATTTTAGTAACAACAATACATATATAGCAATTGGAAGCAAACAGATGTACACATAAGATAAAAATGTAGTGCTGAAAGTTTAATGCTTACAAAAGACTTGCTGAAATAGTGAAAAATATGGAGTCACCAAGCTGGCTAAGAAACTCCCAAAGTCCACTAGCAAATCCAAGATATAATCCTGTTACACACATCATAACAATTTAAGATAATTAGGATAAGGATAGTAGGAAATGAAAAAGAAAGAGCTCAAAAAACAATCACAACAGAAAAATAATAAAAACCTAGTCCTAGAAGAAAATAAATCCTAAAAGAAAAGAAATCCTAAAATCTGGAGCAAGTCCTAGCAGTAGTAGTCCAACTAGATGGCCACCACTACTACTCCTATCACTAGAGTAATTTAGGTACACCCAACAGACCTTAAAATACTACTTCATCAATGATGACTCACATGGTACAAAAGTTGAGTGGACCAAGTTACAAATCCAACAAGATTCTAGGATGTGAACCAAATGATTTGCCAATAAAAGGTAACAATGATATTGCAGGAATAGACCTTCCTAAAATAGGAATGATAATCTACTGTCAATAACCATTGAGTAAAACAGATTTACCAACAAAATCTAAAAGGACACCTGCCTATCAGATTCAAACAGTTTATCATTTTCTAAAGCCATAAGCACAACAATCATGATCAGAACTAACACTACTTCAGACAAATAACCAATTAAGCGCCAAAAAAAGCAAATAAACACTAATCAGCGGGCACTCTCCTGCTACAGCTAACCAAAATCTGCTAGCCAATGACACAAGACAAGATATTCACAACATAAAGGTTGTGATCACCAAGTTGTAACTACTTGAACAATCAGTGGACAAGATATTCACAATATAAAGGTTGTGCACCTCAAATATATAAATCACATGGTATACAAATAATGCATAAAAGAAAGCTAACAATGGCATAGCATGGTTAATAAGGCCACAGATTTACCTACCAGCATCCTTTGAAGCAAGGATAAGGACCCAAATAATCAGTACTAATACATAGGACAGTAGTTCAACAATTCTATCAACAAATCATAACAAAGCACTAATTCCTTAGTCATCCTCCCGGAACACTACTGAACAATTTATAAGGACCAAAAACAATATGCAAGAGCACCAATTTGTATGACCAAATGGTAGCTACATGTATGGCAATTATGAATTTCTTGACCGGTTTTGATAGCAACATGTAGGACCAGGCAAAATAATTTTCCTAGACTTGTCTTAACAACATGTGATTTGGACGCATCTATCTATAATGGCAATTACTTATATCTCTATCTGATAAACCTTAGGAACCCTATGGTTAATTGAAGATAAGCATGGCAGGAATTGAAGGTATGGCATCAAACTGACGAAAAGAAGCAGCAGCCGCGTGACGGTGGCGGCGGCAACGCACGAGCACGTGGGGCCCAGCGTCCCCGCACGAGCGCGCGGGAAAGGTGGCTGCAAGAAGCAGCAGCAGCGACACGATGGGGCGGCGGCGGCGAGCTCCTGCTCCTAACCCTAGGTCGCCACCCCGTGGGGGCATGCGGATGAGCGGGGAAGAGAGGAAGGGAGGGACAGAGACTAACCATCGTCGATGAGCAGCAGCCACGCAGGGAGGCTCGCGCCACCGTCGAGGAGCGCGTCCGACGAGGCTAGCCGTTGTCGAGGGGCAGCTCCGACGAGAGAGATTTGGTGGTGGCGGGGAGGTCGCGGGCTCGAGGGGGAGGAAGGGGAGAGGGAGGCGGCGGGGGCGCGTGGGCGGCTGCGGCGCAGTGGGTCGGGGCAGCGGCGGCGGCGGCGCGGTGGAGGGAGGGACGAGGGAAGGAGCGGCACGGTGGATCGAGGGAGAGGGATCTGGCGAGGGAGAGGGAAGGGGGATCAGGCGAAGGGGTATCCAGCTAGACACTATAGCAATGGCGCACCACCCTCTGGTGCGCCTCTGGTGCGCCATTAGTAGTTTTTTTCCTGATAGCAATGGCGCACCCTCCTCTGGTGCGCCATTAGTAACTTTTTTTTTCTGATAGCAATGGCGCACCCACCTAGGGTGCGCCATTAGTAACTTTTTTTCATTATTTCTTGTTGCATCTAATAATTTGTTTTTTATCAAATTTGTTATTTTCATGAGGACTAGAACAGAAGATATCATCAAATATCATCAATTTTTTTTTTGAAAATATCATCAATTTTTTTTAATTCAAAATATCATCAAATTTTTTATTTGAAAATATCATCAAATTTCTTATTTGAAAATATCATCAAAATTGTTATT
>NC_041385.1:738656214-738683612 GCF_002162155.2 Triticum dicoccoides
AAATATCATCAAAAAGTGGGGGAGGGTGCGGGGTGTCGGCGGCGGCGGTGGAGCGGGGGAGGGTGCGGGGTGTCAGCGGCGGCGGTGGAGCGGGGGAGGGTGCGGGGGGTCGTCGGCAGCGGTGGAGCGAGGGAGGGTGCGCGGGGTGCTCGGCGGCGAGGGGGATCTGGCGAGGGGGGTGGCTATTGAGAGGGAGGGGGATCGAGATCGAGTGTCCTCATGAATATTCAATATTTTTTCATATTGAATATGAAAAAATATCATCAAATTTGAAAAAAATATTCATGAATTCAAAATGTGCCCATGAAATTTAAAAATATTCATGATATCAAAAAGTGCCCGAGAAATGAAGACTACGATTTAAATACAATCGATCTTAGCTAGCTATCTGTTCACAATCTTCTTGCCCTTCTTTTCGCAAATGGAGTTCTTCTGTGGAACAGACGTCCTTTAGGTAGGGTGGTCCTGCTTCTTCTTGTGGTGTGTGCTGCTACTTCATCGTCGTCGTCATGTTCGATCTTCGGGTCGCTGTACTTGTCGAAGTCTTGCTCATTGGCTACTCCATCCATTCCGATGATCTTCCTTTTGCCTCTCCTCACGACAGCACGACTGGGCTTTGGCGGGTCGGTAATGAAGAAGCATTGGTCCACTTGGGAAGCCAGTACCCATGGCTCATTTTTCGCGGTGACGTTTGCGCCCGTGGTCTTGGATTTGGCTTCGGGTATAACCATGATGGTGAAATACCGGTCTTCTTTTAGGATGCTCTTGGCCCATCTGACACGGAAGATCGGGACCTTCTCTCCAGCGTAGCTCAGCTCCCAGATCTCCTCGATCCTTCCGTAGTATCTGTCCTTGTCGTTACCGGTGTAGGATTCCATCGTTACCCTGGAGTTCTGATAACCATCGCTCTTCATCTCCTTGTTCTCGGTGTAGAATGTGTAGGCGTTGATATCGTACGCCTCATAGGTCATCAGGTTGTGCTCGGCGCCCTGTGACAAGGCGAATATGAGTTGTTCTTCCGCGGAAGAATCCTCATGTAAAGGGTACGACAGAAGCTTCTGCTTGAACCAACGCGTGAAATATGAGTTGTGCTCTTTGATTATATCTCCGTCCGTCCTCTATTGGCCTCGGTCATTGTACGTCTTCTCAATAAAGGTTTTGTGCTCTACCACCCAAGGATCGACCACGTCTATGTGTTGTAGCGCGACTAGGTTTGCTCTTTCAAAGTCGGCGAGTCGACCCTCAAAGTCGACATGCATTTTGCGGCGACCCTCACGGTGACCCCATCCAGCGAGCCTGCCGAGGTGCCTATTGACGGGCAGACCAACGGGGTTCTCGATGCCTAGATAATTCATGCAGTAGGAGATGCACTCTTCGGTCAGAAAGCCCCTGGCTATACTTCCCTATGGACGTGACATGTTGCGAACGTATCCTTTGATGACACCATTCATCCTTTCGAACGGCATCATGCTGTGCAGGAACGTCGGCCCGAGTTGGATGATATCCTCCACGATATGGACCAGCAGATGCACCATAACGTCTAAGAATGCGGGCGGGAAGTACATCTCAAGCTCGCATAGTATCACCACGATCTCTTCCTGTAGCCTTCTGAGTTGCCTCACGCCAATCGACTTCCGAGAGATGACATCGAAAAAGTTGCATAGGCCAAATAGCATTTCACGGACGTGCGCGTCCATGATCCCACGGATTGCAACTGGAAGTATCTGCGCCATCAGCACGTGACAGTCGTGAGACTTCATCCCGCTGAACTTCTGCTTCGCTGGGTCTAGGTATCTGCTTATCTTCCCCGCGTAACCGTAAGGAAGTTTTACTCCTACGAGGCAGGTGAAAAACTGCTCGATCTCCTCCTGACTTAGAGTGAAGCACGTGGGAGGGTAGTCATTTCCGGTCTTCTTGGCCTTTTTGCCTTTGCCACGACTTTCTCTGTCCTGCTTCGCCTCATCATCATCATCATCATCATTAGCGTGAAGCTCCTGCCTGATGCCCATTGATTTCAAGTCTGCCCTTGCTTTCGGCCCATCTTTGGTCCTCTCTGGCATGTTGAGCAGGGTACCAAGCAGACTCTCGCACACGTTCTTCGTGATATGCATGGCATCAAGGCTATGAGGCACACGGTGGATCTTCCAGTACGGCAAGTCCCAGAAAACAGACCTCGTTTTCCATACATTCAGCAGCTGCTCTGGCGCCTTTCGCTTCTTTCCCGGCTCTGGCGCCTTTTGCTTCTTTCCCGGCAGTGGGCAATCTTTCCAATTTTTCAACAACTCGTCTATTTCCTCGCCGCTCCTCGTACGCGGGCGTTTTCGGGGTTCGGTTTCACCATCGAACAGATCCTTGCGTTTCCTCCACGGGTCATCATCGCGAAGCCACCTTCGATGTCCCATGAACACGGTTTTCGAAGACCCGGGATATCTATCTAGCTGGTGATATGTTGTGTCATCCATGCACCTTACGCATCCAGAAAATCCGTGGACTACCTGCCCCGCGAGATATCCGTAACCGAGATAGTCATGCACCGTCGTGAGCAGTGCGACTCTCATAGGGAAATATTCTTTCTCTGCGGCGTCCCACGTATTGGCTGGCATTTTCCACAACGTGTCTAGCTCCTCCTTCAGCAGCCCCAGATACAGATTGATGTCGTTCCCTGGTTGTTTCGGCCCTTCAATTAGCATACTCATGTGAATGTACTTCCTCTTCATGCACAACCAGGGGGGGAAGGTTGTACATCCGCACAAACACAGGCCAGGTGCTATGTGTGCTTCTCTGGCTGCCAAACGGATTGACTCCATCGGTGCTCGCGCCCAGCACGATATTCCTTGGATCCTTCCCAAATTCTGGGTATTCGAAGTTCAACGCTTGCCACTGGCTCGCATCCTTAGGGTGACTCAACATCTTGTCTTTTTTATTTATCTCCGGATCATTTCCGTCATCTTCCCGCTTCTTCTCCTCCCTATCCGCGTGCCAACGCAGGAGCTTTGCTACCTTAGGGTCCGCGAAATACCGCTGCAGACGAGGAGTGATCGGAAAGTACCACACCGATTTTCGAGGAGCTTTCTTCCTCTTCTTGTATCGAGTGACGCTGCACACCGGACATATGGTAGACTCCGCGTGCTCGTCCCGGTAAATGATGCAATTGTTCATGCACACATGGTATTTCACGTGCGGTAAATCTAGAGGACACACGATTTTCTTCGCCTCCTCGAAACTGGTCGGGCACTTGTTCCCCTTGGGAAGACGTTTGTGCCAGAATGACATGTTCTCGTCAAAGCATGCGTCGGTCATTTTGTGTTTTACCTTCATCTCCAGAGCCATGAGCGTTACTTTCAGGCGGGTATCCTCGGGCCTTTATCCTTCATACAATGGAGTAACCGCGTCTATCTCCAGTTGATCCAGCTTGGCTTTCTCTCGAGCGGCAGCTCTTGCGTTATCCGTCTGCTTGAGAAGCAGCTCTTGAATATGAGGGTCCTGCACCCAGCCTCCATCGTCGTCTGCTCCGGCATCTTCATCTTCATGATCATGCCCTTCGTCTTGACCTTCCTCATCATCATGTACGACATCTTCTACATGATGACTGTGTACAGCATCACCATCGTGATCATGTCCTGGAGATTCTTCGTCTTCTCGCCCGCCCTCGTCGCGGTGGTTGTCTTGTTGCCCTTCCTCATTTCTTGCCCGGCCCCCATGGACGACTTCATAGTCATCTTCATCACCTTGCCACCGATAGCCATCCATGAAACCACGCAAGAGCAGGTGGTCCTGCACCTGCCCGGAATCCGGGTCCGCAATAAGGCTCTTCAGCTTGCATCTTCGACATGGACATCTTATCTCCGTCTCGTTCTTTTGAAGCATCTCGGCCTTCGCAGAGCTCCAAAACCTATTCACGATGCCTTCGGTCATCGTGCGGACCATGGTCGCCTGCGGGGTAGAGCAAAACGATATTTTAGAACCAAGAAATTTTTTGGCATGACCTTCCCTAAAAATAGGACCAAAAAGAATGCATAGTGCCAAAATTCTCGCCGAAACGGAAATGAATCAACATTCCGGCAAAATATTGGCAACTATCGCATTTCAAATACCGGTACCTGCAGACACAAACATATATGCAACACCAAAAACATATGCAACACCACAAACATACATAGATCTAGCTAGGCTACAAAAAGTGCATGTGCATGTTGTTGGAGCGAGCTAGGGAGAAAAAAAGTAGATCTACAACATGAAGATAGCTTTCCCCTTACTTACCTATCAAAAAAAGGTAATTTCACCACTTAATTTTGATGAATCTATGGTGCAAATGAGGTGAGGAGGAGGAGGCAGCCGAAAGCTTGGAGAAGGAGGTGGAGGGAATGAAGTGGGGAAAGTGAGTGGGTAGGTGTGGCTGTCCAAAATATCCTGTTGGGGTCCCAGGTTACTAATGGTGCACCACCTGCAAATGCGCCATTAGTAACTGATGAAGTCATGTACCTAGGGTAGGGTCATGGGCCTGTCCAGAGGACCCTCCCCAAGGACATCTTCAGAAGAAACAGCGTTCTAGTCGACCAAGAGAGATTCCACTCGACGGACTCGAAGGCATTCGACCACGAATACTCACTCGACCACCAGGAGATTAAGAGTCACTCTATATCCAAATGGTCTGTAATTAAGTAGTCTTTATTACCATGATGACACTTTATGTAGGGTGTTACCAGTAACGCCAGTCCTTTATGTACTTTAAACCCCGCATAACTGAGGGCCGGAGGGGTCTGGCAGACACTATATAAGCCACCCCCCTCCTCAGTGTAGGGGGTTCGCACCCCTGTAACTCATACGCACATAATCCAGTCGACCGCCTCCAGGCTCCGAGATGTAGGGCTGTTACTTCCTCTGAGAAAACTCGTAAATCCCTTGTGTATACAACTAATTCATAGCTAGGATCTTGCCTCTCCATACCTACCCCCCATTCTACTGTCAGACTTAGAACCACGACAGTTGGCGCCCACCGTGGGGCAGGTGTCTTAGCGACTTTTTGGAGAAGTTGCAGTTTCTCCGATTGCCTTCATCATGGTTTCTGGCGGAGTTCTGGTCGAGGGCCGCGAGATCCGTCTTGGTGCGCTCACTTTCCTTGCCGACAACTCCGCTTGGCTCCAGGAGGCTCCACTCGACATCGACGCGCTCCCCGTCTGCGGTGTGACGCATTTTTGGGCGTGTGTCCGCGGCGTCCTACTGCGGCAACCGTCGACTCCATATCGATCGACTCCTGTGCCATCCTCCCTACCTGTCTCCCGCCAGCGCAAGCGCTCTGGTCGGTCGAGGCTTCAGCGGTGGGTGAGACACGCAGTAGCTCGCCAATCGGCCACCACCCAAGTTGCGGCAATTGAGCCCGACGAATCTCTCTACGGCCTGTTCGATCTGTCGACTGGCTCCGTAGAGACTGCATCCGAGTGCGACAGCAGTGATCCAGCGGCGGAGGTCCTAATGGTCAATGGGCCTTGTAGCACTCCCGGCTTCCCCCGCACCGACGGGATAGACGGTGGAGGCGACCCCGCTTAGGCCCACGAGGAATATCAACCCGAGCCACTCACCTCTCTACAAAGGGAAGATCTTCGCTGCCGGAACATGGATGCCCTGCATACTCCCATCGCAGGAGAAACTCCCGAGGCTCGTGCCTTGGAAGAGGCATGTTTGGCTAACTTGGCTGAACGCACTCGACTGGAGAACCTCCAGCGAGCACTCACGAGCGTGCGCGGCAACGAGTACCCGACTCTAGTCGACGTCAGCTCTTTCCGCAACCAACTCAGGTATATCGAACCCCGATTAAGAATTTAGTAGCTGCAGCCCGTATAGCAGAGTCAATTCAGCCCTCTCACTCGGAGGCTGGCAGAGGCTTGATGCAGATCAGGGATTTGCTTCGAGCCGCAGGAGATCAGAATTCAGCTATGTCACAGTCGCGCAACAGGATTCACAGTCGATCCGTCGCTGCGAATACAGTTCAGTCGGCTCATAGCCCAAGATTGCCTCCGCGGCGCGAGGGACGTGAAGGTCGGCGTGACTAGTATGATGACCGATTTGATCGTGATGATAGGCGTCGAGTGCCCACTCCTCCCCCAAGGGGTGGGTCTTACGCCCATCGGCAGCAAGATGACAGGCGCCAGCTCAGTGTTGGGCGAAGAGCTCCGGTCGACCCCAGGGAACCAGGCTTTGACGCGAGATCCATCATCATGCAAGGTTTGGTCGATCATAACAGAGCTCATCCAGGTGGCCATGATAGAGATGCGCCCACTAGCAGCCGAGTCCATGTTTCAGGTCCAGAATGTTTTAGCAGAGCCATCAGAGCCGCAGTGATACCCCCCAACTTCAGGTTGGCGACTGGGGTAAGTAAGTTCACCGGTGAGTCCAAGCCTGAAACCTGGCTTGAAGACTACCGAGTGGCGGTACAAATTGGTGGCGGTAATGATGAGGTGGCCATGAAGCATGTACCACTCATGTTGGAGGGTTCGGCCAGGGCTTGGTTGAATCAGTTAGCTCCTAGTAGCATTTACACTTGGGAAGATCTTTCCCGAGTGTTCGTCAGGACGTTCGAGGGAACTTGCAAGCGACCGGCCGGATTGACAGAGCTGCAAGTCTGTGTGCAAAAGTCGAATGAAACCCTGAGAGATTACATCCAAAGATGGATCACTTTGCATCATACCGTGGAGAATGTGTCTGATCATCAAGCGGTATGTGCCTTCAAGGATGGTGTCAAGAACAGAGAGTTAAGTCTGAAGTTTGGTCGAACCGGGGATATGACCCTGAGTCGAATGATGGAGATTGCCACCAAATACGCTAATGGTGAAGAAGAGGACAGACTCCGGAGTGGCAAGTATAAGCCGAGTCAGTCGGAAAAAGGAAACTCCAATCGGAAGCAGAAGCGGAAAGCCGAGCCAGCTGCTCCTGGAGAGGCTCTGGCCATGACTTAGGGCAAATTCAAAGGGAAGCCCAAAGGATCTTGGAACCCGAAGAAGATGAAGGATAAGGAAGGAAATGACGTGATGGATCTGCTGTGTCACATCCACACGAAGAAGGACGAAGAGGGTAACTACATCTACCCGAAACATACCATTCGCCAGTGCCGGCTCTTAATCCAGCAGTTTCAAGGAAAACAGCCCAAGGACAAAGAAAAGGAGTCGGACAAGGCTGAGGACAAGGAGGACAGTGATGGAGGATATCCTCATGTCAATTCCACCCTGATGATTTTTGTTGATGTGGAGAGCAAAAGTCGATTGAAAGTTATCATCCGTGAGGTGAATATGGTTGCTCCTGCAACGCCCAGTTATCTGAAATGGTCTCAGACTGCCATCACATTCGACCAGTCCGATCATCCGACGCACATAGCCACCCCTGGGAGGCAAGCTTTGGTGGTCGACCCCGTTGTCGAAGGCACTCGACTGACTAAGGTACTGATGGATGGTGGCAGTGGGTTGAATATACTGTATGCAGAGACGCTAAAGAGAATGGGCATTCTGATGTCCAGACTCAGCTCCAGCAACATGAGTTTCCATGGAGTCATACCTGGGAAGAAAGCTGAGTCACTCGGCCAAATAGCCCTCGATGTGGTCTTCGGTGATTCGAAGCATTTCCGCAAAGAAAGGTTAACATTTGAAGTCGTGGATTTCCAGAGCGCTTATCACGCCATTTTAGGCAGACCAGCCTACGCTCGATTCATGGCTCGACCATGTTACGTGTACCTCAAGTTGAAGATGCCTGGTCCCAAAGGGGTGATCACTATCACTGGCAACCGGAAGAAGGCAGAAGAGTGTTTTCAGAAAGGCTCGAAGATTGCGGATGCCCAGATAACAGTGGTAGAGCTGGAGGGATACAAGAAAAATGCAGATCCGAGTGATTTGTTGTGGGCCAAGAAGCCCGCCACAGAGTCAGCGTTCCAATCGTCTGGTGAGACGAAGCCCGTTCATATTCACCCGACTGACCCCAGCGCAGCTCCGACCCATATTCCCACAACACTCGACTCTAAATAGGAAGAAGCGCTCATCCAGTTCCTCCGTGAGAACTGGGACATCTTTGCATGGAAGCCTGCTGACATGCCGGGTGTTCCCAGGGGGCTGGCTGAGCATCGCCTTAGAGTCGACTCAAAAGCAAAACCTGTCAAAGAACATCTTCGATGGTTCGCCGTTCAGAAGAGAAAAGCCATTGGCGAGGAGGTGGCTCGACTCCTTGCAGCAGAGTTTATCCGAGAGATATACCACTCCGAGTGGCTCGCCAATGTCGTCATGGTCCCCAAGAAGGACAAGTCACTTCGCATGTGCATTGATTTCAAACATATCAATCGGGCCTGCCCGAAAGATCATTTTCCTCTCCCTCGCATCGACCAAATTGTTGACTCGACTGCGGGATGCGAGAGATTGTCTTTTTTAGACGCCTATTCCGGGTACCATCAGATCCGTCTGTATGGACCCGACGAGATCAAAACAGCTTTCATCACTCCATTCGGGTGCTTCTGCTATGTCACCATGCCACTCGGTCTCAAGAATGCCGGAGCCACGTTCATGAGGATGATTCAGAAGTGTTTGCTCACTCAAATCAGTCGGAATGTGGAAGCGTACATGGATCATATCGTGGTCAAGTCACGAAAGGGTTCCGACTTGTTGAATGACCTTGCTGAAACATTTGCCAATCTTAGGAGGTATGATATCAAGCTTAATCCATCAAAGTGCACATTCGGAGTTCCTGGCGGAAAGTTACTCGGTTTTCTCGTTTCAGAACAAGGAATCGACGCTAACCCAGAAAAAGTTGGCACCATACTCCGAATAAAACGCCATGTGCGTGTGCACGATGTCCAGAAGCTTACTGGATGCTTGGCCGCGTTAAGTCGATTCATCTCTCGCCTCGGTGAAAAGGCATTGCCTCTTTACCGACTGATGAAGAAGGCAGACAAGTTCGAGTGGACTCCAGAAGCTGATGCAGCGTTTGCCGAGCTAAAAGCTCTACTCTCCACCCAGCCGGTGCTTGCTGCTCCAATCAGCAAAGAGCCTCTGTTGCTTTACATTGCAGCCACAGGACAAGTCGTCAGTACAGTACTTACGGTCGAGCGGGAAGAAGAAGGGAAAGCCTTCAAAGTTCAGCGCCCAGTGTATTATCTCTATGAAGTTTTGACTCCATCGAAGCAAAGATATCCTCATTATCAGAAGCTTGTATATGGGATCTACATGACCACGAAGAAGGTTGCTCATTATTTCTATAATCATTCCATTACAGTCGTCAGCGACGCACCACTGTCAGAGATTCTGCACAACAGAGATGCAACTGGTCGAGTGGCTAAATGGGCGATTGAACTCCTTCCCCTTGATATCAAATTTGAGGCAAAGAAAGCCATTAAGTCCCAGGCGATAGCAGATTTCCTTGCCGAGTGGATTGAACAACAGCAGCCGACTCAAGTTCACTCGAAGCACTGGACCATGTTCTTTGATGGCTCTAAGATGTTAAATGGTTCCCGTGCTGGGGTGGTTTTTGGTTTCCCCCCGAGGAGATAAGCTCAGATATGTGCTCCAGATCCACTTTGATTCCTCCAATAATGAAGCAGAATATGAAGCACTTTTGTATGGGTTGCGCATGGCCATTTCACTCGGGTCCATCGCCTTATGGTTTATGGCGACTCAGATTTGGTGGTCAATCAGGTGATGAAGGAGTGGGACGTTAGAAGCCCAGCCATGACTGGATACTGCAATGCAGTGAGGAAGCTTGAAAAGAAATTCGAAGGGTTAGAGCTCCACCATATACCCCGACTGAAGAATCAAGCGGCTGATGATTTGGCGAAGATAGGTTCCAAGAGAGAAGCCATTCCCAGTGATGTGTTCTTGGAGCATATCCATACTCCATCAGTCAAAGAAGATCCTTTTACTAAAGAAGCTCCGCAGCCTAAGAGTATCACAGATCCGACTGAAGTTGAAGTTCCAGCGGTGGTCGACCTGATCATGGAAGCATTGGTGATCACTCCTGATTGGACAGTACCGTTTATCGCGTATATCTTGAGGAAAGAGCTCCCAGAGGACGAAGAAGAGGCTCGACAGATCATCCGCCGATCTAAAGCCTTTACCGTGATAAGGGGACAACTGTACAGTGAAAGCGCGACTGGAGTTGGTCAGAAATGCATAACGCCAAAAGAAGGTCGAATAATCCTTGATGACATCCACTCGGGGACCTGTGGCCATCATGCGTACTCTCGGACCATCGTGGCCAAAGCATACCGAGCCGGATTTTACTGGCCAAGAGCGAATGAAATGGCAAAGGAGATAGTCGACAAGTGTGAGGGATGTCAATTTTACTCCAATATGTCACACAAGCCCGCCTCAGCTTTAAAGACCATACCACTCGTCTGGCCCTTCGCAGTGTGGGGGTTGGATATGGTTGGCCCCTTGAAACAGGCAGAAGCGGTTTCACCCATGTGCTGGTAGCAGTCGACAAGTTCACCAAGTGGATTGAGGCTAACCCATCAAGAACCTTGATGCCGGTACTGCTGTTAGCTTCATCAGAGAATTGATATTCAGATATGGAGTCCTGCATAGCATCATCACTGACAACGGGTCAAACTTCGATTCTGAAGAATTCAGAGCTTTCTGCACATCTCAAGGCACACGAGTCGATTATGCTTCAGTCGCTCATCCTCAGTCGAATGGACAGGCAGAATGAGCCAACGGCTTGATTCTCAAAGGGTTGAAACCCCGATTAGTGCGTGATCTCAAGCATGCAGCTGGTGCATGGGTTGACGAACTTCCTTCAGTACTTTGGGGGTTAAGGACCACGCCTAACCGGTCGACTGGGAGAACTCCGTTCTTCTTAGTCTATGGAGCTGAAGCGGTCTTGCTGAGTGACCTGCTTCACAATGCTCCCCAAGTCGAGCTCTACACCGAAGCTGAAGCAGAACAAGCCCGGCAGGACGCAGTCGACCTTCTAGAGGAAGAAAGGGAGATGGCTTTGATCCGATCGACCATTTACCAGCAGGACTTGCGTCGCTTCCACGCCAAAAACGTAAGGAGTCGAGCCTTCCAGGAAGGAGATCTGGTTCTCCGAGTGGATCAGCAAAAACCACACAAGCTCGCTCCTTCTTGGGAAGGTCTCTTCATCGTCACCAACGTTCTCCACAATGGAGCATACCGTCTTTACAACGTCGAGCACCAGATCAACGAGCCCCGAGCTTGGAACGCGGAGCTTCTCTGCCCCTTTTATACTAAAGTATTCACTCGGATGGGTTGTAATAAAAGTACTTCTATAGTTTATTTATCAAAGACAAGAGCTTTATATAATTTTCCCAGTAATTGTCGTTACTTTTGTCCGCATAAAGCAATCCCCCAGTGGGTGGCTTGGCTGCGAATCCGATTCGCCTAAGTCTGTAAAAAAAATCCTTACCGAGTGGTGAGCCAGCCTCCCACTCGGGGGCTTAGCTGCGAATCCGTTTCGCCTAAGTTTAAACAAAATCCTACCGAGTGGTAAGCCAGCCTTCCACTCGGAGGCTTAGCTGCAGTACAAGTACTCGCCTAAGTTAAACAAAATCCTACCGAGTGGTAAGCCAGCCTTCCACTCGGAGGCTTAGCTGCAGTACAAGTACTCGCCTAAGTTAAACAAAATCCTACCGAGTGGTAAGCCAGCCTTCCACTCGGAGGCTTAGCTGCAGTACAAGTACTCGCCTAAGTTAAACAAAATCCTACCGAGTGGTAAGCCAGCCTTCAACTCGGAGGCTTAGCTGCAGTACAAGTACTCGCCTGAGTTTAAACAAAATCCTACCGAGTGGAGAGCCAACCTCCCACTCGGAGGCTTAGCTGCAGCATTACGCTCGCCTAAGTTCAAATACAACATGCGCTATGCAAAGAGGATGAGGTGCAGGTCGACTGCTACCCTCTCCTTCCGAGCTACGCCACAAATACAACGTGCGCTACGCAAAGAGGATGAGGTGCAGGTCGACTGCTACCCTCTCCTTCCGAGCTAAGCCACAAATACAACATGCACTTTGCAAGGAGGACGAGGTGCAGGTCGACTGTTACCTCCTTCTCCAGAGGTACGCCACGAAAATCATACCGAGTGGAGAGCAGACCTCCCACTCGGGGGCTTAGCTGTGGCCCAGTGCTTGCCTAAGTTTTTGAAAATCGTACCAAGTGGAGAGCAGACCTCCCACTCGGGGGCTTAGCTGCGGCCCAGTGCTCGCCTAAGTTTTTGAAAATCCTACCGAGTGGAGAGCAGACCTCCCACTCGGGGGCTTAGCTGCAGCCCAGTGCTCACCTAAGTTTTTGAAAATCCTACCGAGTGGAGAGCAGACCTCCCACTCGAAGGCTTAGCTGCAGCCCAGTGCTCGCCTAAGTTTTTGAAAATCCTACCGAGTGGAGAGCAGACCTCCCACTCGGAGGCTTAGCTGCAGCCCAGTGCTCGCCTAAGTTTTTGAAAATCCTACCGAGTGGAGAGAAGACCTCCCACTTGGGGGCTTAGCTGCAGTCCAGTGCTCGCCTAAGCTTTTGAAAATCCTACCGAGTGATGAGCAGATCTCCCACTCGGAGGCTGAGCTGCAGCCCAGTGCTCGCCTAAGTGTGTTGAGGAACAAGTCGATTGCAACAAGCGCTTCGCCCTAGCCTGCAAAAGACACCTCAAACCAAATGCAAACATATTCAACGTTGAATCCAAGTTTAGATAATATCCAACGGAACCGAAAGTGCTCGGGCACTAAGCCCGTTAAGGTTTATCGGTTACAAAAATCACTCGGCATACCAAGGCAAATTTAAAGTATCAAGCACAGAAGTTTTTTACCCCTCCTGCGGAGGGCTGGAAGGTGCAACAAATTCATCCATGTCGATTCCATCTGCAATCCAAGTGGCAGCGGCGATGAAGGTCTCCATGAAAGATCGGAAATCATGCTTCTTGGTATTAGCCACCTTAGGGCTGCCAGCTTGTCCTCTCGCGCCTCCTTGCAGTGAACACGGGCCAGAGACAGAGCAACATTCACGCCGCACCTGGCAGAAGACTTCTTCCATTCTTGCACTCGACTTGGAACCTCGTTCAGTCGAGTCATCAGAGACTCGAGGTCGTTCTGAAGCGTCTCTCTTGGCCAGAGTGTTGTGTCGATGCGGGAAGTTGCGACCTTCAGCCTTGCGAGATAGTCGACAACAGCAGCAACGCGAGATTCGAGTCAGAGCACATTCATGGCGACTTCATCTTTCACAGGAGAGTTGATGGGATCCAGGTTTATTTCCAGTCGACCAGTCTCCTCTTCAAAGTTCTGGCAGAACTCTGCGAGCACAACCCCAGAGTCAAGACAACAGTCGGATGGAGAGATCATAGTTAAAATGTCTATTTGATACAAAAGATTACCTTCAAGCATGAGGAATAGTTTTTTGGTGAGTCCTCCCAGATAAGCCTCCAGATCATTCTTCTTTCCCACCAACTCACTGGCCTTGTCACTCAAGGCAATCTTGTCACTCTTCAGTCGACTGACCTCCTTGTTGGCCACATCAAGACCAGCTTTCAGATTGGTATTTTCCTCTTCAAGCTTGGTGATTGAAGCCAGCTTCTCATCTGCGAGCTTGGTCTTCTCTAAAGCCGCTTTCTACATCTCAGCCAAGTCAAGGTCTTTCTTCTTCAGAGCATCCCTCAGTTTGTCTGCAAAGTCACAGTGAGATCAGACTCTGAAACGGACGAGAGGCAAAAAGCAGTCATCGAGGTTCTCACCAAACATACCTTTTGCTTCCTCCTTCGACTTCGTGAAGTTCTCCTGGACCAATTTCAGATCAAGCTCGAGCTGGATTTGCTTGTTCTCCAACTCAGTGTAACGAGCCGCAAGCTCGCAAGATTTCTGCGAAGAACCAATCGACAAATGTCAAAGACAGTTCACTTCCGAGTGACTAAGGAAAAATCATATCATTTCTAAGACTACAGCCGAATATAAACATTCGACCATAGTCTCGGGGACTACACCCAATGGGTGCACTCAGCGTGCCCCCACTAGTTCTATCAGTTAGAGTCGATCAGTCGACCAACAAGTAGTAAAAAAAGAGAGGTTATCTTCAGACTGTCGTCGACTGCCAGCAGTCGACCACAGTCTCGAGGACTACACCCAGTGGGTGCACTCAGCGTGCCCCCACCGATTTATCAATCCATTCGACCTGATCGAATAAAGAAAAAGCTTAAGACATAAAGACTATGGTCGACTGCCAGCAGTCGACCATAGCCTTGGGGACTACACCCAGCGGGTGCACTCAGCGTGCCTCCACTAATCCGGAATTTCAATCAACACACCCACTGGGTGTATGACAGATACTAAAATTTTCAGAAAGAAGGATTTTAAGATATCATATCCTAATAGAACAGGCGGTGATCGACTGACCTGAACATTGCTCTGAAGAGCTGAACTGGCGTCATAAGCCGCATGACTGGCGTCTCGGATTGCCTTCACTTTCTCCATCATGATCCCTGCCTGGCGTATTGCTTCTTTAGCAGCACTGGCTTGGTCTTCTGGGACGTGGTGGGTCGAGAAAAGTGAAGGCTGAGCAGCACTCAACGACGAAGGGCGAGCACTCGTCAGCGGCACCGCATAAGATACTGTAGGCCGAGTGACGTTGTCCCCCTCTACGACCAATGTCTCGGGTGCTGGCACGTCCTGAGTCTCCTTGCCAGCAGACGCTTTCCTGTTCCTCCTCTGCCTCAGTGGTTCCTCGTCATCATCGTCGGGAAGGTCAATAACGGCATTAGATGGAGCTGCAGAAAAGAGTCAAAATTAAAGACAAAGAGCCAACCGACTGAAGACGGAACTACAAAAGTCATACCAGGTTTTGAAGTGACAGCATCTTCCATCTCGTGATCTTCAGCCCTGATCGAGGTATCAGAAGTAGCAGCACTGCAGCTCCAGAAGTCAGTTGGTCAGCTCACGAATCGGCCAAGAATAAATTCATGTGAAACGAGGAAACTCAAGTTACACTATTACCCTGAGATAGTGGGGATCACCATCTTCATCTTCGGCAAGACCTTCGTCGGCTTCGACGGCGCCACTCGAGATTGCTTCGGAGCTTTTTCAGTCGGCGCCGGAGAAGTCGTCCGAGGACGCTTGGTCGATTGCGTGACGGGCGCAACCCCCTTACCACACTCGGCTGCAGGATCATGGACAAGCTTCGAGCGTCTTTCCGAACGAGGAGGTGCAACTTCCTCCTCCTCCTCCTCTTCCTCCTCATCAGAGTCATCGTCTTCATCGTCGTCATCAGCATCCGAATCCCACTCCTCCGGGCTTTCGCCCCCACTTCCTTCCTCCTCCTCAGTCAGCCTTGCGCTCCATTGGGCATCGAGTACAACTCAGTGGTGGCCTGACAGACAACAAAACAAGACAAAGGTCAATCGACCAATTTGCAGTGAAGCAGAATGAATAAAGCAAGATCACAACCGGGGATAAGTGGTCATACCGTGTCCGGTGTGTAGGTATGGTCGAGTGGTGGGATCCTCCTAGCCCCTCGAGGGTTATCTTTATTCCCTGTGATGGCAGCCATCCACCTCTCCAGTGTGGTGTCATCAGCCGCCTCTGGATGGACCCGAGTGGTATCTTCGGTGCCGCAGTACAGCCACATCGGGTGGCCTCGGTATTGGAGCGGTTGAATACGCCGTCGAAGGAAAACCTCCAGAAGGTCCATGCCAGTCACTCCGTCCCGAATGAGCTGGACTACACGCTCCATCAACATTTTTACCTGAGCCTTCTCCTCCGGGAGCACCTTCAGAGAAGACGGCTTGTTCACTCGGGCCATGGAGAACAAAGGGAGACCAGTCGACTGCCCCGGCGCCGACTCGTCTTGGTAGTAAAACCAGGTCGACTGCCACCCTCTAACCGACTCGGGAAGGGTCATGGCCAGAAAAGCGCTCTTACTCCTCACTTGGATTCCAAGACCCCCGCACATCTGGATTACTTTAGTCCTATCGTCATCTGGACTCGCCTTTTTCACTGTCTGAGAGCGACAAGTGAATATGTGCTTAAAGAGACCCCAATGCGGTCGACAACCCAGGAAGTTTTCGCACATAGACACAAAGGCGGCGAGGTAGACAATGGAATTGGGAGTGAAATGGTGGAGTTGCGCCCCAAAGAAGTTCAGAAACCCTCGGAAGAAAAGACTCGGTGGCAGGGAGAATCCACAATCTACATGAGTGGCTAGGAGAACGCACTCACCCTCCAGTGGCTGCGGTTGCCACTCGGTCCCCGGAAGCCTTGCTGACCCGTGAGAGATCAGTCCCTCATTGGCCAGGTCGTTGAGATCCGCCTGGGTGATGGTCGAGCGGATCCAATCCCCTTGGATCCAACCTTGTGGCAGGCGAGACCTCGACGAAGATCCACCCCGACTGGTTGCTCTTCCCTTCGCTTTCGCCGTCGCCGTCGCCTTCTTCGCTCGCTCCAAGGCTGCCGTCTTCTCCTTCACCATCGTCGCCGGCGAAGCGCGCGCGGAGTGGATAGGCGGAGGCAAAAGCGGGCGCAGCAGGCGGGGGTGAAGAAGGCAGAAAGGGGAATGGAGAGGCACTGTTCAAAAACCCTCGCCCGACACCTTATATAGGGACGCTTCTGAGTGGCTGACAAGTAGACCCGGGCGGTCCTGTCAAATCCCGAAACAGTCGCGCGCGTGATATGTGGCGAAAAGGCGGCGCGGAAATCGAGGCGTCTACGCCTTATCCCATCCGAGTACCGCGGTCCACTCCGCTTCGCGCGCTTCCCAAAATTCGGATCCCACAAAATCCGCTAACAGCAGATCAACTTGTCAGACGGTAGATTTCCTACGATCCGTCGCTCGGAAGTTCACCAAGTTCAAAAGTTCACTCGACAGAAGAAAAGAATGGATCAAGGCGACTGAAAGAAAAAGTTGATGCCATCATAAAAAAAGGGGGGTCATTGATCCAGGATGAGACATACACAGAACACAAAAACAGGTCGGAAAGATTATCAACTCCTTCCTCATTCAAACCTCGATCCATTCGGGGGCTAATGATGAAGTCATGTACCTAGGGTAGGGTCATGGGCCTGTCCAGAGGACCCTCCCCAAGGACATCTTCAGAAGAAACAGCGTTCCAGTCAACCAAGAGAGATTCCACTCGAAGGACTCGAAGGCATTCGACCACGAAGACTCACTCGACCACCAGGAGATTAAGAGTCACTCTGTATCCAAACGGTCTATAATTAAGTAGTCTTTATTACCATGATGACACTTTATGTAGGGCGTTACCAGTAACGCCAGTCCTTTATGTATTTTAAACCCCGCATAACTGAGGGCCGGAGGGGTCTGGCAGACACTATATAAGCCACCCCCTCCTCAGTGTAGGGGGTTCGCACCCCTGTAACTCATACGCACATAATCCAGTCGACCGCCTCCGGGCTCCGAGACGTAGGGCTGTTACTTCCTCTGAGAAGGGCCTGAACTCGTAAATCCCTTGCGTATACAACTACTTCATAGCTAGGATCTTGCCTCTCCATACCTACCCCCCATTCTACTGTCAGACTTAGAACCACGACAGTAACCCTGGTTACTAATGGCGCACCTGCAGGTGGTGCACCATTAGTAGTTTTGCAAAAAAGTATAAATAAATAAATATATATACTAATGGCGCACCGAGTCACAGTGCGTCATTACTAGTTTAAACTAGTAATAGCGCACTGTGACACGGTGCGCCATTAGTAGTTTTGCAAAAAAAAAGAATAAAAAAAAGAATACAGTACTGGCGCACTCTCTGCCTGGTGCGCCATTACTAGTTAGAACTAGTAATGGCGCACTTCGCTCGGATGCGCCATTAGTATGTATGGAAAAATGAAAAAAAAATTATTACTAGTGGCGCACCGTTTGTCTGGTGCGCCATTAGTGTCTTCCACACTAATGGCGCATCACCAAATGGTGCGCCATTAGTATATAGTAGTGGCGCATCACCTGACAGGTGCGCCATTAGTGTCCATCCCATCTATAGCCCTTTTCCTAGTAGTGATTGACGAACGTTAGAGACCGTGCCACCAACACCTCTTCCAAATCGATGGCGCACCACACACACCTATCCTCCACAGCTCGCCGGCATCGTCGAAGACAACCACACCGGGATGGGGCACGAAGCTGCATGATTTATTCCACTCGACAATGTCCCCGCCATCGCGGCGGCACCTGGTGACACACCAACCCCAACACCTATCTACAAACCGGAAACAGAGGACCAGGGTTCCCCAACCCTCACACCGCCGGAGCGGCGGATGGAGGGAAGGGGAACCGCCGGCCTCGTCGGCGCTCGACGGGGGAGGGAAACAAAGACCTCTGGTTTCGCCTCTCTCTAGCTGTCGCAGGGAGAGGGAGGAATCCCTATATTTGTAGGAACAATTATTTCGATTGGAAATTTATGAGGAATTTCTGCATATGTGATTGGTGGTCTAACTCCCCACCCTATAGTGCACAGTCGACAGTATAATTCCAAAAAGAAAAATGATCAGTACGAAAACGTACATGTACATCGCTGACATGCCTCCGTTGCCTTGCTAGTAGTGCAATAGTACAAGTCTCTCAGCTGCTTGCGCCTGACCAAAAACCCAAAATACTGTACACAAAGAAGTCACCTCAGGACCACTAAAAAAAAGTCACCTCAGGATCTAGGAAATGGCCCTTTGTTTTTCAATGTTCAAAAAAGAAGAACTTCACACGACCGAGATCGTTTCCCATATACTCCTACTCCTACAAAATCCAAGGCCGAAGAAAAAAAAATCCATTCTACTCAAATTTGACTCCTCTACTCCTTGGACCAAAGCTTTGACCCCCGAATCTCGAGGTCACGCATTTCCTACCGTCCTTGGAGTACAAACAAGCTTGCATGCAGTGCAAGATCTAGGTCTCGGTGAACTAAAGATATGACTTCACTGCACTACAGGAGTAAAGAAATGGCTCTTGACCAATGGTCGATCAGTGTGTGAGCATAGCTAATTAGGGGTTGGAACTTGGACCTCACATAGCTGCGTCGGCAATGACGCTAAAAAAATCCCGTTAGCCCACTAATCAACTCCCGCAGGAATACCTTTGCTAGAGGGACCACACCACAAGCACATAGCACAACGTATGAAAAAACCCTGCGGTTTCAGATGCTTTAGAATACTTCTGCCTTCGACATATTTACAAAAAAGTTGTCGCCCAGTCGTGAATAAGTTATCAGTTTGTTCCCGTTCCATGAAACCTCATTTGTCGATGGCGTATAATTTAGTTTCATGGGTTGTACTTTCACCGTTGAAAACCAAAAACTATTACCGACATGTTGTTATTCCTGACGTATCTTCTTGACTATATAATAATATCACAATCATGCATAGTTTTCCACACCCGTCGCTGTTTTCTATGATCCTCATGCATGCTACTCCAATTTATTAACTCATGCATATTATTAAACCCGTGGATATAGCCCACTTGCGTATAAAACTCATCGACCGAACCTAAAAACCGTGGCTATAAATCTGTGTTTGGTTAAATCAAGTATATAAAACCCATAGATTGAACCTAAAAGTCGTGGCTATAAATCCATGCTCGGTTAGCCCAAGCATATAGAACCCATGGATCAAACCTGAAAACCACGGCTACAAATATGTGCGTGATTAATCCAAGCATATAAAACACATGGATATCAAACCTATAAACCCATGGCTATAAACCAGTCCTTGGTTAACCCAAGCATATAGAATCCTTGAATCGAACCTAAAAAAGGTCCACGGCTATGTCTTAGGATGTGCAAGAAGCAATAATCATGAGACTTTCGATTTTCCCTTTTTATTACGATTTGTGAATATATCATGTCAGCTGAGACGAGGCAGCAAAACACCCCGCACACAGAGAGAGATAAACAAAGTACAAAACGCAGAAAAGCATCCAGCCCAGCAGCTCCTCTCTCTTTCCCTGCGGCCATGCACCCATCCCTTTCCGAGCTTTCTCTGTACGTACTTCTTTTTCCTGCGTCCGTCCGCCCGTCCATCCGTCCATCCATCCCCTACAAAAGGTGAATGAAAGGCCCTCCGCCCAGTCACCCCTCCCTCCCTCACATGCCCTCCCGTCCTCTGAACCGAAGCCAAGTGAAGTGCAGCTCTCCTCCGTTCACATATCTTCCTTGGGTGGTGGTGAAAGAAGGGCCCCGTCCGTCCATCGATCCCCTAGAAAAGAGCAAACCAAAGCCCCGAACAGGCAAAAGAAACGCCACGCTAGGGGGTAGCGCCCAGCACCAAACGGAAAGGAAGGAAGGAATCCTCCTCCCTCTTTCTTCCTTCCATCTGCACTCTCTCTGCCCTCGCCACCAACTCCTCTTCTTCCCTACCACGCTGACGCAGCAGCAGCACTCCTCGCTCGCTCGCCCTCTCTCTCTACATAGCAGGCGTACCGAAAATAACTCTGGTACTCTGGTGGCGGAGTGGTAAAACCTAAAGCGAGCGAGTGAGTGAACAGTGCAGGCGGCAGCGGCAGGGGTGGGGGTGGAGGTGGAGGTGGAGGTGAGGTGGTTCCCTCTCCGCCTGCCCGTCTCGGCAATTATTGCCACCTTTGGAGTTTGGAGTCCTCCAATAGGAGTCTCCTCCAGTGTTGTCTGCAACCACTATCCCTCCCCCCCTCTCCCTTTGCCCATGTCCCCAACTTCCTCTCATCGGGGTTGGTGCTGCTGCTGAGGCTACCTCTCCTCTTCACTCACTCGCCACTGTTCTCTTCCTTCTCCGCCCATCCATCCGTCCTCCGTCCTCGCTTTAAAGCTTAAACCGCCCCGGCAAGCAAGCTAGCAGCAGCAGCTCACTTCCTCCTCTCCTCTCCCTGGTGGTGGTGGTGGTGGGTGGCCTGGCTACTGGGTGCTTAATTGCATGCTCCTGCTTTGATCTCTCCGTCCGTCCCGCTACCCGCATCCATCGATCGATCTCACTTTTCCCCGTCCTCCCAAGCTCTTGCTTCCAATCAACTCCTCTTGCTGGTGCGTTGCTTACTGTACTCTCTCCCTCCTCTTCTTCTTGGGCGAGGAGAGCGGTGAGCGGTTCTTGTCCGGGTACCACCAGGAGAGCCTTTTTAAGCCCCACCATTTCTTTGATCGTCCGTCGGCGGCACAAGCAAGCTCCCCGGGCCGGGCCGTGCACGCGAGGAATTCTCTGAATACAGAGATACGTGCGTGCGTGCGTACGTGTGTATTTGGCATGGATTCTTGGGAGCCCAAGATGCCTTCTTGGGACCTCGGCACGGTGGTCGCGCCCAGCAGCGGAGGAGGAGGCGGCGGCGGCGCGCTGGACCTGAAGCTCGGCGCGCCGACGAGCTGGAGGCCGGTCCCGGCGGGGGCGGCCGCTGCGGTGGTATCGGTGCAGCAGCAGCAGCCGCCTTCCGCGGCGCCGGCGAAGCGGGCCCGGGCGGGGCAGGGGCAGCAGACGGTGCCGCCGTGCTCCGTGGAGGGGTGCACGGCCGACCTGTCCCGCTGCCGCGAGTACCACCGCCGGCACAAGGTCTGCGAGGCGCACTCCAAGACGCCCGTCGTCGCCGTCGCCGGCCAGCAGCAGCGCTTCTGCCAGCAGTGCAGCAGGTACACCCGTTCCCTTATTCCATTTCTTGGCCGTGCATTCCCTGCCGATTCGTCCCCTCTGACATCCATCCGTGATCCACGCTCTCAAACTTCGTCCGTTGGCAGCAGCAACATCTTTACTACTGTTACTGTCGCACGAGACGAGAGTTGCTGTGGTTTGTTTCAACTCCGGCCAAAAGCTCGCCGTGGTTGCTGTAGCAGCAGCGGTGGCAGTGGCACAGTAGTTCGCGTTAACCAAGCAAGTAAGTACGGCGGCCGTTTAGTCCCAGCTAGCTGGATTAGTTCGTTCGGCGAGCAACAATTCGCTGTCCGGTGGAGCAGTTCCCTGTCGCTTTGGCCATCATGGCTCGCTTGGCGCTAGCGATTAATCATCCGACGTGCACCTCACCGAAAACCTCTGTTTGCTGCCCCCATCTGTTCCCCACTCACTGTAAATTTTACAGCAAAAGAAAACCCACTTTGAAAAACACACAAATCCATGTCAAAAAGTACATTCACCATGGAAAACATCTGTACTCCTACCTGAAAACAAAAGGAGAAGAGGATAATTTAACCAACCTGGAGGGAGAGTCATGAATTCCGGGCAACGTCTGGTCCCGGACTGCGTCTGAACGAGACAAGCGCACACGCGCCACCATTAAGGTGCTGTGGCGCATCCCGACCCAGCCCGTGCCCCCCCTGCCTACACCGACTCGGCGCGCGCTCACGCTGGCTGGAACTGGACCTTTCAGGTCGTCGTTCTCATGGCTGCCGCTCAATTCGTCCTCCCCAACGGCCGCGTCCCTGTCCTCCACCGCAACCTGTCGCCGCCGCCCCTTGTCACGACGCGCCGTGCCCGCACGCTTTCCACATCCACACTGGTTTTCAAACAGAGAATTCCTCCCATATGCTTGTTCTAGAAGACAGGGATCAAGGATCTCAACGGTCAGCCATGATGTGGCCGTGTAATTAGGTTTTAGCAAGATTCTTGCGTGAAGGTTACGGGTGTAATTAAGCTCGTGTGGAGAGAAGCTTGGGAAATTGCGACGTGTATCTCCATTTCCATGTGCTTGATTTGGCCTAGATCTGTGGCATGTGGTTCGAGCATTTGACCGGATCTATGTTCTTGTTTTTCTACAACTTTGTTGATGATTTTTTTTTTCATGCAAATTTTCGATCTGTATCTTGAGAAATCATTTTGACCCGAGGAAATTGTTCTTTGCAGGTTCCATTTGCTCGGGGAGTTCGACGAGGTGAAGAGGAGCTGCAGGAAGCGCCTCGACGGCCACAACCGCCGCCGCCGGAAGCCGCAGCGGGATCCCCTCAACCCTGCCGGCTTGTTCGCTAATCACCATGGTACTCCATCAATCCCTAATACTCCTACAAATAGTAACACGTGGAGATTAAGCATGCGGCCTAGGTAACAAAATGTAAGACGATTGTTGAAACCAAAAATCGTCTTACATTTTGGTACAAAGTGAGTAGATTGTACTAAGATCTAACAGCTGCAATGAGCAAGAAAGTTGAGATTTTTAGCACTCCCATTTTGTCGGAAACGAGTGGAAAATGTGATGCAGTTGATCCATCATGCGCTCCTAGTTAATTTTAATTTTCTTCAGAACTCTATCCCCTTTCTGTTTATTTAGACTGTTTAGTGTTTCCCCTTTCAGTTGACTGCTAGCACTATCCAGAAAAACGCTTCGCACGTGCTTGCTGAGTAGCAGCACAAAGTTTTCTTCTTTCCGAAAAGGATGGGAACAGGAGGTTTGACTATCAGTATGAACATCTTGCTGGTGTAGCAGACCCGAGATAGGTTTTCAGTCTTTGGCTGGCATTTCCAGGAACTTCCTGTAGGATCCAAAGCAAGAGAACAACTAGGCCTGAAGTTTCTTCTGAACTTTCTGCCCTGATACAGCCGTATCCATGTGAAAGCCAGTTAATGATGTCACAGTGAATTGAACACCTATGACATGATGAAACCACTAGCAGGCTACTAGTAGCACTCCTATACCTGTGAAGATTTTTACCTGAAATTTACCATGTTACAGTTCAGTAGCAGGGTGGATGCACATGGCATTTACAGCTTGTCTTTGTAATTTTGGTCTCTTGTTTTTTATCAGTTGGTCGACATGGCTATTGTCATAGGTTTGCAACGCTGACGGCCGAACTAACTGTTAGCTCCCCATCATTGTTTGTGAACAGGAGTGACAAGATTCGCGTCGTACCCGCAAATCTTCTCCCCGACGTCCATGGCGGAGCCCAAGTGGCCCGGCGGCATCGCCGTGAAGACGGAGGCCGACGCGTTCCACGAGCAGTACTACTCCTTCAGCGGCGCCGCCTCCCTCTTCCACCACGGCAAGCCGGAGAGGAAGCACTTCCCCTTCCTGACGGACGGCGGCGGCGAGGCCACGTTCGGCTGCCAGCCGCCGGCGTTCACCATCACGCCTTCCTCGGAGAGCAGCAGCAACAGCAGCCGGCACAGCAACGGCAAGACCACCATGTTCGCCCACGACGGGGGCCCGGACCACAACTGTGCTCTCTCTCTTCTGTCAGACAACCCGGCGTCGGCGCACATCATGGTCCCCGCGGAGGCGCATCATCTCGGCGGCGGCGGCGTGACGATACAGTACGGCGGTGGCGGCGGCGGCGGCGGTAAGGTGGCGCGGCTGTCCAGCAACGGCGACGTCTCGCTCACCGGGCTGTCTTACGTGAGCCTGGGAGACAAGGGCGCGCCCATGTTGCACGCGTCTAACAGATCGCAGCACGCCGCTGCTACCGCTGCCACTGCCGTTGCTACCAGCACAGCGGCGGCTCCGGCGGCATCCCAGCTCCAGCAGCAGTACCATGGATACTACCACCACCAACACCAAGTGAGCGCTGATCAGGGGAGCCACCCGGATGCAGGTGGGATGCATGCCCTACCCTTCTCGTCATGGTAGTTGTCTCATCAGTCAGACTCAGATCCTAGGCTGTTGGTGTTGGTTATCAATCATCAAATGTGTCACCTGATAGTGTTAGCCCTGATGATCCTCAAGAAATCACCCAAGATATGTCCATTTTGCAACTTCTCTTGATACTCCTAACTTATGGAAAATCACCATCTACTTATGATTCAGAATTGGGTTACGATGATTCTATTTGTATCGGTTGGTTTGTTCATTTTGGCCATCGTGCACTTGGCTTGGTAGGGTTACATCAGCAGAAAGTACACAGGGGGCTTGAACTGTAGTTGATTATTCTAATCATGCGTCTGCCTGTTTCTCACATGTTGTGCTTCAGAAGAGATATTGTTCAGCAACAATAATTAGATTATCCAGGATGCAGGATCACTTGCATAACTTCCGTTCTGCTCTCTCCGTTCCTAAATACTTGTCTTTCTAGGCATTTCAACAAGTGACTACATACGGAGCAAAATGAGTGAATCTACACTCTAAAATATGGCTACATACATCCATATGTAGTAGTCATTTGAAATGTCTAGAAAGACAAATATTTAGGAACGGAGGGAGTAGCTAGGATCATATGTTGGGAATTCAGATAGCTACACTCTATCTTATGGAACTGTGCTTGTTTGCAAGTACTCTTTGTCAAAAAATACACAGTAAAGAAAGTGTTGAATATGTGGCAAATGGAAGTCCACATATTTCGTTTGAAGTCCATGTTTAAGGGAGGCAGGATGCCAAGTAACCAAAAAGGCCAAAGGTGGAGTGTCTGGTAAATAAAGCTGTAGTTTTACCATGCCGTGGCAATAATATAATAAAGATGGTTGTATGCATTGCTTGATACAGAGGCCAGGCGTTATCCTCCTTCTCGAAAAAAAAGTTCAAAATCTGGAGCTTAACGGATCATATTCGTGTAAGCTTATGCTCTATTGCAAAAATTGTTGTAAATGCAAAAATTGTTGTGGTAACATTTATTCAAGGTGCTTGAACCACGCCGACGGAGGTTAATGCCAACCAAACGACTGTTTATTTACAGTCTGAAGAAAGACAAGATAAAATTGTTCCAAAAAAAAATGTTATTATTGTTACTTTGAAACAGCACTTGTAAATAAGTTCTTGACATCCAGAAAGAAAGCAAAATGAAAAAAAGAGAGATTGTAAGATGCTCCCAGTTATTATGGACCGTTCATTATTTTCCATCCAATGGCCTAGATTAAATGTCGTGACCTATTACCTTCCATGGATTAATAGATCACCCATGAGAGGTACTAGGCCGTATTTGATAAATGTTAGATTTTTTTGTAAAAGCATTACTACCATATAGGGAGCAATCGAGTAAAGGAAAATATGTCATTCATATATGTGACTGAAGCTATTAAATGTTGTCGTTTATACATGAAAAATATTGTGAGCTTGTATAAAATAGGAATTGTTTTATTTTTCCCATAATATACTAACTTTTTAAAATAAAAACTTATATGGTTATGTACAATTGTGAACTTCATTAAATAAAGAGCATGTAAAAAAATACACTTATCGGTTTGCAAATTTCTTCTATTTGTATTTGATGTGATTTATGCTTAAATTGTTTTTAAAATTCAGTAACTTCTTTAAGAATTCATGATACTTAGTAAAATGAACATGAACTTGAAGATCATGATTAAGAAAATCTGGTTCTTAGAGGTGCATAAATGTGAGGATGAGTTATTCTCTAAATATTAAAAGTAATTTTTCTATGGTTCTGCCACAGCCAATTAGTTTGCACATGTTTGGGCCTACTACTTAACGGAATCAATGACTCAAATCTTTTATGTGCTCTTACCTTTCGTGAGGTAAAAGGGACCATATTGAAACTGCTCATAATATATAAAAAAACCTTTGAGCGGTAGAGATGAAGTGCACGCTGGGCTAACAAGAATGGACGGTGGAGATCACCCATGATATGTTTGCAACTTTTCATGACATTCCTAATAACTTATGGAAAATCCCCCTAATTACAATTGAGAACTGAATTACAATTTAGTTTGTAATGGTTGGTTCGTTAATTTTTGCCGCGCATTCTGTTTGGTAGGGTCAGCATAAAGTACACTTGGGGATTTAACTGTACTGGACAGTGGAATTAGCATAAAAATATTCAAGTAAATGATTATTCTAATAATGCGTCTGCCTGTTTCTCACATGTTGTGCGTCATCGGAGATATTGTCCAGGAACAGTAACTAGATTATCCTGGATTTTGGACCACCTCCATAGCTTCTGTTCTTGCTGGGAAGATAGACGTTGAAGATTCAGATAGGTACGCTATAGCTAGCGGAATTGTGCTTGGTTCTTCGTACTTTTTTCCAGAAAATAAAAAGTAAAGTACTCGTTGAAGATCTGGCAAATTGGACTCCACATAATTCCTTCGAGTCCAGTTGAAAGGAAAGTGATAACTTGACGAACTAGGAGAATCATGCTGCCAAGTAATCAAAAAGGTAGCAGGTGCTATCAGGTAAAGATAGCTGTAATTTATTACTACCTCTGTCCCTTAATATAAGAATTTACCAACGCGTGGCGATAAATAGTCATCAGTTCAAAAACTGTAGCTGAACAGATCATGTTTGCATAACTTTATGCCAAATTAAAATACTTTTGTAACTACGAAGGAATTAAAATCTTCGATGTGAAATCATATATTACCTCCGTCCCAAATTAATTAGTTGTCTTATATTTGTCAAGATACGAATGTATCTAACATTAAAACGTGTCTAGATACATTCGTATCTTCACAAATCTAAGACAATTAATTCGGGACAGAGGGAGTAGTATATAGTACTACCTCTGCAAGGGAATCTCCTACGCCGACCCTCACACCGCCCGTGTTCTTCCATCCAACGCGGTTCTATACGGTTCGCTCGGTGGTTTGGACGCACTTTTCCCATAAATGGGAGACAAAATTGTGG
>NC_041385.1:738683990-738704418 GCF_002162155.2 Triticum dicoccoides
ACGTGTGTTCCCACCGGGCGCCAACTACCTATATTCATGCCGTTGCAGAGCAGCCACTCCGCAATGACGCCGGCCTAGAGCGGACACGACCTCTCATTGACGCCAGCCCAGAGCGGATACGACCTCTCACTGACGCCAGCATTGAAGCATCGTGTCGGCTGAGAGAGCCGCCCGCGCCACATCCTCGGTGTCCGCATGTTCAATGTCAGAGCGGCATTTGTTGTACGGGACGGGACATATATCTACCACGCATGTTCAATGCCCGTCCGTCCGTATGCCGCCATAAGCAGGCTCGCCGGCCGAGGAACCAACTCCGGCGCCGCGCATTGACGCACCCGGATGCTTGGCCTCACCAGAATTTGCTATTTAAAGGTGGCCACACCCGGCTAAACTCCACACCACAACACATCCTCTCCACAATGTCCTTCCTTGCACCACATCCACCATGACCGCAAGCCCTAGAGCGATGTGGGAGAGCCTATCGTCGGAGCAGAAGCACGATATGGCCACACTTGAAGCCGCCTGACAAACCTGTGATGAGTGATATTTTTACCCTCATGTACCATTTGTTTAGATCGAGATATTTAATTAAAACTGAGATATTCAATCCGATATTGCTACTAATGACTAATGAATGCATAGGATTCCACAAATTCTCTCTTTGATGTATTTCCAAATGAAATGGGCTAAAATGAAAAAAAAAATCAAGTGTGAACATGGAAAGGGGTGGACGAGATAGAAGAAATCGGGAGGAGGCGCACCAGAAGCCAGGAGCAAAGGACGGCGTTTCATATGACCGCGATCGCTCGGATGAGCGGTCGTATGACGTGGAAACTGAGGTTCTTTGTCCACCTGAACAACTTTTATAAAGGGGATCAGGCCGAAATGTCAACAAAACACCCTCGAACAAAGCCAGAACAGAGTCATCTTCATCCCTCTCCACGAACCCTAGCCGCCGCCATTTCCATCTCCATAGGCACCATCACCACCATAGTGCTTCCTCTCTAGTTGATACTTGTAATTGTGCATCCCACGCAACATCCATTGTAAGACATATTATCAATCAACCTTCATGATGTGTTATTCAATGAGTTCTTCGTGCTATTTGATCTCCATGTGTGAGTAGTTCGGTAAGGTATGAGTTGAGGCAAAGGCCTTGCAACCCTCTGTATTTGTTGTGGGGATCAATGAAAGTGCTTTGAATTAATGTCCCGTATGTGTGAAATAAACTTGTTCCGTAGATGTCTATTGTCTCGTCTATGTTCTTCATCCCTGCAGGTACCCAAAATCCTGAAGAGCGAGCCACAGATATGCTAAGGGGAGGGAGACCGTAAAGTGTTATTCTGAACACCAGTGATGGAAGGGTTTACTACAGTAACACGGATCCTATCATTGGGGATTCATGAGGTGTATTCATTACACTTCCAAAGCTCTTGTCTGATTATTATAATCTTTAATTATCAAGGCAACCCCACGCGATGGATATGGCCTTCGGTAAGATAACCGATTCTTGATGTAGGACGCATGCCGGTCAAGATGTTATTTGGACACATCCCCCACTTCAGTTCGTAACAAGCACATCTTGATGGGTGACTTTAGCACACAAATTAAGATTATACCGGAGAATACCCTGCACGTTGTTGCGGGAATCGATAACAGTATATTTCAGGGATTTGATTGTATGAAGCTTCATCGTTAAATTAATAATATATTGTATTTGATTATTGTGTAGTCAGAAGATATTTTGAATATAAGTGGCATAATGTGATGGAAAAATAATTCATGATTGTTGAGTAGACTTTTGATGAGGTTCTATGCGTGGTGAGGTGAAAGGTGTCATGAGATCAACTAATAATGAAAAAAAATGCTCATCATGTAGTAGTAGGCCTTGATGAGGTGGCATGTGTGCATGTTAAGATAAATAGGATAGTGGGGATCAACTTCTTATATATATAGGATAATTAAAAAAATGCTCATGCATGTAGTGGTGGGCCTTGATGAGGTGGCATGTGTACATGTTGAGATAAATACGATAATGGGGATCAACCTATTTTTATTGTAAGTGTTTATTCTAATTAGCTTGATTTGTTCCGATCAAAATCTAGAATTATTTCTTTAACAAAAGCTTGCTAGAGACCATCGCTTCAAGGGGACCTTCCTCTTGCGGTTTCGATAACCCAGGGCCACTTCTAGGGAAATAGGTGTGGGGTACTTTCTATTCCATTATCGGATCACTAAAAGGAAGTATCAACCCATCGTTATAGGCAGATCGAGGAGAGGAATCCGGCTAGCTTGCCCGAGGTCTACGATGACCATATGGGCTCTAACAATGACATGGCGCCAGACCCCCATGCCGGTGCATCCCGGCCTAACCATGGAGCAGGCGCAGGCGAACTACGCCGCCACCATGGCAGAGCAGGAGCAGCCCGCGCTGGCTCCTATGTCTGTGTTTTGGCAGGCGCAGGAGGAGCAGAGGTATGACCTGTTCATCCTCAAGCAGCATCGGCTAGCGAAGGGCCAAATCTATGGCTGTGGTGAACACAAACTTCGTTATGGAGTAGCAGGCGCTCTATGAGGTTGTGTGTGCTGAAGGTGTCGCTCGCAACACAGAGCCGACGCAACCAGATGTGGACACGGCCGCACACACGCTGGCGGCACAGGCAGCTCAGGACTCCAACGCCGCCAGCTGCGTGTCTTACGTGCCACCATCCAACTTTCGGGGGCGCACACAACAGGTGGATAGGGAAGGACCTTCCACATCCATCATCTACCTCGGGTCCACCAGCACTGCTGACAGACAGGTCCACGGAATCCTCAGACAATGAGTAAGGCATGTGAGGTAGCAAAGCATTGTGTCCCAAGTGGGCCGGTCCGACTCCCATGTTCTACTCTTCCTCGCCGGGGACTGCACCTCCACTTCATTGATCTTGGAACCCGCCGCTGTTTATGGAGATGGTATAGGGAGGATGTGGTCGCCGATGCAGAACACAAAGGAAGTGGACAACGGCCGCCGCGGGATAGGTTTAGGGCCGGACTTCTTTTTTTAATGAAAAATGTTTCAAATGTAATGAATTTCGCACGGTTTATATGAAAATCCGCCGTGTTTGCATGAATTTTGTCCGGTTAGTTTAAACCTGGCTTGAAACGTATGCGAGTAGCGTTGGATGGCCAGTTCCCGCATCCATGTCCGCGGACTAGTCCCCCTGTCCATGGACAGATGCCGAAGCAAATTTGTAGGTAAGCGTTACTGGAGATGCTCTAAAGTATTATAAGATATTTTAGGAAACCCTACAAATTTATTCTTGGTTAAATTAGTGACGCTTCCTCTAAACTGGTGGAGTTTGATGCAACCAGATGACTATTTTTTTACAGTTTCAAGTGAAAACAAGATGAAATGTTAGGAAATGGTTTTTACTATTTTGAAAATGACACCTGTAAAGTGGTGGTTCTCGACATCTAAAAAGGATCTGAAAAAAAAAAGTCTTTACACAGTATACATGAAGTGTTTGTTGGGCCAACAAAAATGAACGGTGTCTTCGCAAAAAGCACAAAAATGAACGGTGGAGATCATACACAGTCCACTTAGATCGAGGATCATATTAACATCCGAGCATGGTTTTAGAAATGGGAATTATGCTATCACCGCTTTTGTTCCACTCTTATGGTCAAATTAAAGTCCACAAAAGGAGAGAAATGAAAAAGAAAAGGTAGGTATCCATGGCTACAGAGAAGATATTCCATCAAATATTAAACCTCTCCTGGAGCTACCCTGGACCGACCTGACCGGCCACGACCGATCTTCACTAACTCATCATATTTTGTTCATGGCCCTAGTTGAAGGGAATGTCACCCTTGACGAGACTCAAACAGATGATAATTCACAAGTCACGACAGAAAAAATGATATCCTCACGGCACCTTTCTAGAAAAGGAGGTGAGAGTGGAGGTGTTCCAAACGGAACGCAAAAAATCTCTAGGCCCTGATGGTTTCCCTGCATAATTCATCAAAACTTCTGGGATATCATCAAGGCCGACCTTTTGGGGTTGTTCAATTGTCTTCATGCTGATCGACCTTATCTATTCAGGCTAAATTTTGGCGAGATTGTTTTATTGTCGAGATTAAGGAGGCCGAACAAGTTCAGTAGTTCAGACCCATATGCCTCCTTAATGTCAGCTTCAAGATTTTCACCAAAGTGGTTACGAATAGGTTAAACTTGATAGCTAACCATGTTGTCCGGCCATCTCGAAAGGCCTTCATGCAAGGATGGAATATACTAGATGGTGTAGTAATCTTGCATGAGACCGTCCACGAGATGCACCAAAAAACATGAGTGGAGTGGTATTCAAGATTGACTTTGAAAAAGCCTATGACAAGGTCAAGTGGTCTTTCCTCCAATAGCCTCTAAGGATGAAAGGTTTCTTCGATAAATGACGCCAGTGAATCCAAAATTTTGTAACTGGAGGTAGTGTTGCCATCAAAGTCAATGATTATGTAAGCCATTACTTTCAAACAAAAAAGGTACTACGACAGGATGACCCCATGCCCCAATGTTATTTAACATTGTTGCTGACATGTCGGCTATTTTGATTAAGCACGCCTAGCAGGACGGCTAGATTGCAGGAGTAGTGCCACACCTTGTGGATGGTGGTATCTCTATTTTGCAGTATGCACATGATACAATTCTTTTTATGTAACATGACCTGGACATGGCTCGAAACCTGAAACTCTAGCTTTCGGCATTTGAGCGAATGTCGGGTCTCAAAATTAACTTCCATAAAGGCTAACGGTTCTCCTTTGGAGAAGTCGTTGAGGCAGCGGCCGGTTATACTGACCTCTTTGGTTGTACACATGGTCAATTCCCGATTAAATATTTGGGAGTACCGGTTCATTATCGACGTCTCACCATTGCGGAGTGGAAGCATGTAGAGGAGCGTCTAGAGAAATGGTTAAGCAGTTGAAAAGGAATGCTGCTTTTAGTTGGAGGACGGCTGGTTTTGATTAACCCCTTTCTCACAAATATGGTTCTCTATATGCTTTCATTCTTCCAACTCCCGAAAGGGCCCTGAAAAGACTGGACTATTTTAGATCTAGATTCTTTTGGCAAGGAGACGGTGAAAAGAAAAAATACAGGCCGGCCAAATGAAGCGTGGTTTGTAGACCGAATGACCAAGGTGGCTTTCAAATTCATGACCCGAAGGTCAAGAATGAGGCCCTGCTCAGTAAATGGTTGTTCAAACTTCTTACTGAGGATTGTGTTTGGCAAACCATGAAGCGCAACAAGTATCTAGGCCAAAAGGTGGTGTCTCAAGCATATTGGAAACCTAATGGCTCACACTTTTGGACTGGTCTAATGGCATCAAAGAAACATCTCTTTCACTTTGGGTCTTTCGCGCTAAAGGACGAGCCGGTGGTTCATTTTCGGGAAGACATCTGGCTAGGTAATGCTTGTATCAGAGAACAATATCCAGCCTTATATAACATTGCTCGTAATAAGAATAAGAATATTACGCATGTGCTTAGTCCATCCCCGCCGAATATTTCGTTCAGGCGGGATTTGATTGGCCCCCAACTTGCGTCATGGCATAATATTTTATCCCGACTAGATTCGAAAAACCTGACACATAGCCGGGATGTCTTTTGTTGGAATCTTGCTACATCAGGGTCCTTCACAGTAGACTCTATGTACCGTGCACTCATACATTCTAAGGTACCAGTGAATAATAACAAGAAAATTTGAAGGTATAAGCTTCCACATGTACCATCCCTTCGATTTAGAATGTTATCCTCGTCAGATTCCTGATTCCTCTCTATCCCTTGTGAAATCATCCATCAGCTCGTCATATAGTTCTTGTAGGTTTCTGTACATGTTTCTGCGTAATCCTATACAAGTCACAGTTGCATTGGGGACGATCAACCTATATGGTGTTTTTTCTTTATGGAGTTGAGGCTGTACTGGCGTGTAGTAGCCTTAACCTATATGGTGTGGAGGATAAGCCTATATTTCAGGTTAACTGGTGTATCCTGGCTCTGGACTAACGGTTATAAGTGTTTTCAGTCAGAAGAATCTGGTCAGCTAGCGAAAGTGCCTTTCTGCTCCCGAGCTCATTTGAGCTTGGTGAACAGTAAAATCAAAAAAAAATCAAAATAAATTCAAAAAATTCCAAAAAACTTCTCAGAGAAACATTGACAAAAGTTCTATATGCTTGCAAAAATTCATCATGAAATCACATTTCTGTAAGGCGTGGCAAAAAAAAAACAAATTCAGCCTCCAAAATGCTTTTGGAAGTAGCATTTTCAGAGTACCGATTTTGTTTTTTTTACCACGCCTTCTAGAAATGTGATTTCATGACGAATTTTTGCAAGCACTTAAAACTTTTGTCAATGTTTGTACCAAAAAAAATTGGAATTTTTTGAATTCTTTTTGATTTTTTTCGATTTTACTGTTCACCCGAGCTCATATGAGGTCGGGTGCAGAAACTCCACGTCCGTCAGCTAGCATCTACTTTGAAACGGAGGGAGTAGCTGCTAGCTTTTCCACATATTATCAGTCTGGTAGCCACCGGGTCAGCCGACTGAAGATGAGAATAAAAGCATGTTTGACTTATCTAACTCTGTGACCACGAGTATTATTTTGGAAACGGAATTGCTTTGGATCAGTCGAATGACTATTTTTCTCCCATCAGTTGACTGTTTGTGTGTGTGCGTGTGTGTGTGTGTGTGTGTGTGTGATATCACTAGATTTTATTTTCTACTGTTTTTTTTTGACAAAATCAATTGTCTCTTTTGTTTTCTTTGTAGTTGAACTTCCAATATACACCGGTTGACATTTAAAAATGTGAAACCATTGTTTATAATGTGCAAAAGTATATCTTTTGGCCAGTGCTAGGCATCACACAGCGAGAGGGGAGGAAAAGCAGTTTCTCCTTGTCTGTCAGATTTGACTTAAATCACAATCTTGGGGCATGCGGCCGGGGCAACAACAAAAATCCCGTTGCTCGTGTGTGTTTGCAAAAGTATTGTGACATCTCCTTTGATGACCCATCAAAATCAACTAAAATGTTGCAATGTTAAGACATGCCTTCTCTTCTTCTTCTTCTTGGACAAGACACTAGCCCCGCTCCGTTCCTAGCCTAGCCCCGCCGGTGGCCGCTCCGGCCCCGGCATCCACCCCTCGCGGGGGTCCGCGCCACCTTCCTCCGCTGGTGGCCTTCCCTCATGACGCTCCCAGGTGCTTCCGATCAGACTCTCTCAAGAAGTCCTCATGGCTCTCGCGGATCTGTCGTTCGACCAAGGTCAGGCTTTTGAACAGCACATCCTAAACAAGCTCAACCTTCCAATCAACTTCACGCCCAGTTCTGGGCTTCGTGAGTTCTTCCTGGTTGCAGAATTCACTCGTTCTCGAATCCAGCTCACTGAAAATTCAGTGGTACCATTCTCTTATCCTGTTTTGGTGGCAGAGCCTCTCTTTTCAAGGTTTCTCAGATCCAGAATTCTCGGTTCAAGTTCTCAGTTTCTTCGTTTGATGTGGGCTTTGCGATCTAGAATGGTGGAAATATTTCTAATAATCTGTTCAACATGGGTTTTCTTCTTTGGGGACCGAATGGTCCAAAGAACAGAGTGGCCGTTTCTCAAGAGCATTCTCGGGATGAAGGTTGAACTCTTGTTACTCGTTCTAAGAGGCCCAATTCTTATGCTAATGCTGTTCGGGCACCTCACTTCTACAATCAAAATTCAGGTGCTTCGAGAAATCCTGCTCGGCGATCGCCGGAGCTCGGTCCAGAGCGGTGGTTCCCTTGGCGTCAGTTTTCAGCCGTCTTCAATTCCCTATTCAATACAACAATCAAAGGGCGGGATCTCAGGGCATTCAAACTGGGCCGAATGACCGTGGGCATCCATCCAGGCAGCCTGCCAGCTCTTCTAGGCCAAATGGGCCTAATGCACGGTCAAGGCCTTATTGCGTTCGATGCCTATCGGACGAACATTTGCGTCAAAGCTGCTCCAAAAAAATTCGCTGCCACTCATGTAAGGGGTGGGGACACATTGCCAGAGACTGCCGCTCCGCCTCCCCGATGACTGATACGTCCAATCACCTAAATGGCGCGGCTCCAATTTCCATAGCAGCTCCCGCTGTTAACGCACCTCTCTCTGCTCCTTCCAGAGGAGTAAATCCAGTCATATCTCCCCCTTCCTCTTCCCCAGACACTGCTCATCCCATTCTGACCTCAACGCTGCCGTTGCCACCACCTCTTCCTTCACCGGAACGAAGTTCTCCACAGATAATCAGCTCTGCAATGGCCAACTTTCAGTTTGATCCGACTCCGTTCCTTCCTCCCAATCACCAAGCCATCAACGTGGTTGGAAGGCCGGCCCGGGTGCGGGTTATTTCGGTTGCCTCTGCTAGGGTACATGAGGAATGGGCGATCGCCACCACTGTGCCTATGCCGGATCTGTAGGTACCTTTCACTAATGTGCGTCAGATTCTTACTGAGTTCATCAGAGATGTTAGACGCCTTGGTTTAGCTGATGTAACTCCCTGCCCTTTTGGGTAGGCTTATGTCAAGTTAGATAGTCCGTTTGACAGAGATTCATTGGTCAATTAAAGCCCGCATGTTTTTGGGGATGTCCACATTATTTTTCAGAAGCACAACCAAGGATTGAATTGGAGGAGTTTAACTTTAAAAAGAGATATCTGGGTTCTTTTGGCTGGGTTCCCCTTTGATAAACGTGAAATTCATGAAATTGCAAACTTTATCAGAAGTTTTGGTAAGATGCTGCTTTGGGAAAGAGCCATAAGCACTAAGGCTGCTATTCTCATCAAAGTTAGGGTGGAAGAGCTCAGAGATGTGCGTGCTAGTATAGTGGTTAGAGAGAAAGATGATTACAACTCTGAATCCTGACTGTTCCTGTGGTCATTGTTCAGCACACTAGTGTTGGGGAACGTAGTAATTTCAAAAAAATTCCTACGCACACGCAAGATCATGGTGATGCATAACAACGAGAGGGGAGAGTGTGTCCACGTACCCTCGTAGACCGAAAGCGGAAGCGTTATGACAACGCGGTTGATGTAGTCGTATGTCTTCACGATCCGACTGATCCAAGCACCGAATGTACGACACCTCCGAGTTCAGCACACGTTCAGCTCGATGACGATCCCCGGACTCCGATCCAGCAGGGTGTCGGGGATGAGTTCCGTCAGCACGACGGCGTGGTGACGATGATGATGTTCTACCGACGCAGGGCTTCCCCTAAGCACCGCAACAATATGACCGAGGTGGAATATGGTGGAGGGGGGCACCGCACACGGCTAAGGAATGATCACGAAGATCAACTTGTGTGTCTTGGGGTGCCCCCCGCCCCCGTATATAAAGGAGCAAGGGGGGAGGCCGACCGGCCCTAGGGGGCGCGCCAAGGAGGGGGAATCCTCCTCCTAGTGGGAGTAGGATTCCCCTTTCCTAGTCCCACTAGGAAGGAGGAAGGGGGAAGGAAAGAGAGGGAGAGGGAGAGGGAAAGAGGGCCCCCCTCCCTAGTCCAATTCAGACTCCCCATGGGGGGGGGGGGGGCGCCACCTCGTGGGCTGCTGCCCTCTCTCTCCCCTCAGGCCCACTAAGGCCCAATACTTCCCCGGGGGGTTCCGGTAACCCCTCCGGCACTCCGGTTTTCTCCGAAATTACCCGGAACAATTCTGTTGTCCGAATATAGTCGTCTAATATATCAATCTTTATGTCTCAACCATTTCGAGACTCCTCATCATGTCCGTGATCACATCCGGGACTCCGAACAACCTTCGGTACATCAAAACATATAAACTCATAATAAAACTGTCATCGTAACGTTAAGCGTGCGGACCTTACGGGTTCGTGAACTATGCAGACATGACCTAGAACTATTTCCAGTCAATAACCAATAGCGGAACCTGGATGCTCATATTAGCTCCTACATATTCTACGAAGATCTTTATCGGTCAAACCGCATAATAACATACGTTGTTCGCTTTGTCATCGGTATGTTACTTGCCCGAGATTTGATCGTCGGTATCCAATACCTAGTTCAATCTCGTTACCGGCAAGTCTCTTTACTCGTTACGTAATGCATCATTCCGTAACCAACTCATTGGCCACATTGCTTGCAAGGCTTATAGTGATGTGCATTACCGAGAGGGCCCAGAGATACCTCTCCGACAATCGGAGTGACAAAACCTAATCTCAAAATACGCCAACTCAACATCTACCTTTGGAGACACCTGTAGAGCTCCTTTATAATCACCCAGTTACGTTGTGATGTTTGGTAGCACACAAAGTGTTCCTCCGGTAAACGGGAGTTGCATAATCTCATAGTTGTAGGAACTTTGTATAAGTCATGAAGAAAGCAATAGCAACATACTAAACGATCAAGTGCTAGGCTAACGGAATGGGTTAAGTCAATCACATCATTCTCCTAATGATGTGATCTCTTTAATCAAATGACAACACATGTCGATGGTTAGGAAACATAACCATCTTTGATTAATGAGCTAGTCAAGTAGAGGCATACTAGTGACATTAAGTTTGTCTATGTATTCACACATGTATCATGTTTCCGGTTAATACAATTCTAGCATGAATAATAAATATTTATCATGATATGAGGAAATAAATAATAAGTTTATAATTGCCTCTAGGGCATATTTCCTTCAGTCTCCCACTTGCACTAGAGTCAATAATCTAGATTACACAGTAATGATTCTAACACCCATGGAGTCTTGGTGCTGATCATGTTTTGCTCGTGGAAGAGGTTTAGTCAATGGGTCTGCAACATTCAGATCCGTATGTATCTTGCAAATCTCTATGTCTCCCACCTGGACTTGGCCCTGGATGGAATTGAAGCGTCTCTTGATGTGCTTGGTCCTCTTGTGAAATCTGGATTCCTTTGCCAAGGCAATTGCACCAGTATTGTCACAGAAGATCTTCATCAGTCCCGATGCACTAGGTATGACACCTAGATCGGAAATGAACTCCTTCATCCAGACTCCTTCATTTGCTGCTTCCGAAGCAGCTATGTACTCCGCTTCGCATGTAGATCCCGCCACGACGCTTTGTTTAGAACTGCACCAACTTACATCTCCATCGTTTAATAAAAACACGTATTCGGTTTGCGATTTAGAATCGTCCGTATCAGTGTCAAAACTTGCATCGACGTAACCATTTACGACTAGCTCTTTGTCACCTCCATAAACGAGAAACATACCCTTAGTCCTTTTCAGGTATTTTAGGATGTTCTTGACCGCTGTCCAATGATCAGGTCTGGTACACAGCATTGCATACATGATAGAGCCTATGGCTGAAGCATAGGGAACATCTTTCATTTTCTCTCTATCTTCTGCTGTGGTCGGGCATTGAGTCTGACTCAACTTCACACCTTGCAATACAGGGAAGAACCCTTTCTTTGCCTGATCCATTTTGAACTTTTTCAAAACTTTATCAAGGTATGTGCTTTGTGAAAGTCCAATTAAGCGTCTTGATCTATCTCTATAGATCTTGATGCCCAATATGTAAGCAGCTTCACCGAGGTCCTTCATTGAAAAACTTTTATTCAAGTATCCCTTTATGCTATCCAGAAATTCTATATCATTTCCAATTAATAATATGTCATCTACATATAATATCAGAAATGCTACAGAGCTCCCACTCACTTTCTTGTAAATACAGGCTTCTCCAAAAGTCTACATAAAACCATATGCTTTGATCACACTATCAAAGCGTTTATTCCAACTCCGAGATGCTTGCACCAGTCCATAAATGGATCGCTGGAGCTTGCACACTTTGTTAGCACCTTTTGGATCGACAAAACCTTCCGGTTGCATCATATACAACTCTTCTTCCAGAAAACCATTCAGGAATGCAGTTTTTACATCCATTTGCCAAATTTCATAATCATAAAATGCGGCAATTGCTAACATGATTCGGACAGACTTAAGCATCGCTATGGGTGAGAAAGTCTCATCGTAGTCAACCCCTTGAACTTGTCGAAAACCTTTTGCAACAAGTCGAGCTTTGTAGACAGTTATATTACCATTAGCGTCAATCTTCTTCTTGAAGATCCATTTATTCTCAATGGCCTGCCGATCATCGGGCAAGTCAACCAAAGTGCATACTTTGTTCTCATACATGGATCCTATCTCAGATTTCATGGCTTCAAGCCATTTTTTGGAATCTGGACTCATCATTGCTTCCTCATAGTTCGTAGGTTTGTCATGGTCAAGCAACATGACTTCTAGAATAGGATTACCATACCACTCAGGTGTGGATCTTACTCTGGTAGACCTACGAGGTTCAGTAGAAACTTGATCTGAAGTTTCATGATCAATATCATTAGCTTCCTCACTAATTGGTGTAGTTGTCACAGGAACCGGTTCTTGTGATGAACTACTTTCCAATAAGGGAGAAGGTACAGTTACCTCATCAAGTTCTACTTTCCTCCTACTCACTTCTTTCGAGAGAAACTCCTTCTCTAGAAAGGATTCAAATTTAGCAACGAAAATCTTGCCCTCGGATCTGTGATAGAAGGTGTACCCAATAGTCTCTTTTGGGTATCCTATGAAGACACATTTCTCTGATTTGGGTTCGAGCTTATCTGGTTGAAGTTTCTTCACATAAGCATCGCAGCCCCAAACTTTAAGAAACGACAACTTTGGTTTCTTGCCAAACCACAGTTTATAAGGCGTCGTCTCAACAGATTTTGATGGTGCCCTATTTAACGTGAATGCGGCCGTCTCTAAAGCATAACCCCAAAACGATAGCGGTAAATCAGTAAGAGACATCATAGATCGCACCATAGCCAATAAAGTACGATTACGACGTTCAGACACACCATTCCGTTGTGGTGTTCCGGGTGGCGTGAGTTGCGAAACTATTCCGCATTGTTTCAAATGTAAACCAAACTCGTAACTCAAATATTCTCCTCCACGATCAGATCGTAGAAATTTAATTTTCTTGTTACGATGATTTTCCACTTCACTCTAAAATTCTTTGAACTTTTCAAATGTTTCAGACTTGTGTTTCATCAAGTAGATATACCCATATCTGCTCAAATCATCTGTGAAGGTGAGAAAATAACGATACTCGCCGCGAGCCTCAATATTCATTGGACCACATACATCAGTATGTATGATTTCCAACAAACTAGTTGCTCACTCCATAGTTTCGGAGAATAGCGTTTTAGTCATCTTGCCCATGAGGCACGGTTCGCAAGTACCAAGTGATTCATAATCAAGTGATTCCAAAAGTCCATCAGTATGGAGTTTCTTCATGCGCTTTACATCGATATGACCTAAACGGTAGTGCCACAAATAAGTTGCACTATCATTATCAACTCTCCATCTTTTGGCTTCAACATTATGAATATGTGTATCACTACTATCGAGATTTAATAAAAATAGACCACTCTGTAAGTGTGCATGACCATAAAAGATATTACTCATATAAATAGAACAACCATTATTCTCTGATTTAAATGAATAACCATCTCGCATCAAACAAGATCTAGATATAATGTTCATGCTCAACGCTGGCACTCAATAACAATTATTCAGGTCTAAAACTAATCCCGTTGGTAGATATAGAGGTAGCGTGCCGACCGCGATCACATCGACTTTGGAACCATTTCCCACACGCATGGTCACCTCGTCCTTAGCCAATCTTCGCCTAATCCGTAGTCCCTGTTTCGAGTTGCAAATATTAGCAACAGAACCAGTATCAAATACCCAGGTACTACTACGAGCATTAGTAAGGTACACATCAATAACATGTATATCACATATACCTTTGTTCACTTTGCCATCCTTCTTATCCGCCAAATACTTGGGGCAGTTCCGCTTCCAGTGTCCAGTTTGCTAGCAGTAGAAGCACTCAGTGTCAGGCTTAGGTCCAGACTTGGGTTTCTTCTCTTGAGTAGCAACTTGTTTGCTGTTCTTCTTGAAGTTCCCCTTCTTCTTCCCTTTGCCCTTTTTCTTGAAACTGGTGGTCTTATTGACCATCAACACTTGATGCTCCTTCTTGATTTCTACCTCCGCAGCCTTTAGCATTGCGAAGAGCTCGGGAATAGTCTTGTCCATCCCTTGCATATTATAGTTCATCACGAAGCTCTTGTAGCTTGGTGGCAGTGATTGAAGAATTCTGTCAATGACACTATCATCAGGAAGATTAACTCCCAGTTGGATCAAGTGATTATTATACCCATACATTTTGAGTATGTGTTCACTGACAGAACTATTCTCCTCCATCTTACAGCTATAGAACTTACTGGAGACTTCATATCTCTCAATCCGGGCATTTGCTTGAAATATTAACTTCAACTCCTGGAACATCTCATATGCTCCATGATGTTCAAAACATCGTTGAAGACCCGGTTCTAAGCCGTAAAGCATGGCACACTGAACTATCGAGTAGTCATCAGCTTTGCTCTGCCAGACGTTCTTAACATCGTCATTTGCATCTGCAGCAGGCCTGGCACCCAGCGGTGCTTCCAGGACGTAATTCTTCTGTGCAGCAATGAGGATAATCCTCAGGTTACGGACCCAGTCTGTGTAATTTCTACCATCATCTTTCAACTTAGCTTTCTCAAGGAACGCATTAAAATTCAAGGGAACAACATCCCGAGCCATCTATCTACAACAAACATAGACAAGCAAAATACTATCAGGTACTAAGTTCATGATAAATTTAAGTTCAATTAATCATATTACTTAAGAACTCCCACTTAGACAGACATCTCTCTAGTCATCTAAGTGATCACGTGATCCAAATCAACTAAACCATGTCCGATCATCACGTGAGATGGAGTAGTTTCAATGGTGAACATCACTATGTTGACAATATCTACTATATGATTCACGTTCGACCTTTCGGTCTCCGTGTTCCGAGGCCATATCTGTATATGCTAGGCTCGTCAAGTTTAACCTGAGTATTCCGCGTGTGCAACTGTTTTGCACCCGTTGTATTTGAACGTAGAGCCTATCACACCCGATCATCACGTGGTGTCTCAGCACGAAGAACTTTCGCAACGGTGCATACTCAGGGAGAACACTTCTTGATAATTTAGTGAGAGATCATCTTAAAATGCCACCGTCAATCAAAGCAAGATAAGATGCATAAAGGATAAACATCACATGCAATCAATATAAGTGATATGATATGGCCATCATCATCTTGTGCTTGTGATCTCCATCTCCGAAGCACCGTCGTGATCACCATCGTCACCGGCGCGACACCTTGATCTCCATCGTAGCATCATTGTTGTTACGCCATCTATTGCTTCTACGACTATTGCTACCGCTTAGTGATAAAGTAAAGAAATTACAGGGCGTTTGCATTTCATATAATAAAGCGCAACCATATGGCTCCAGCCAGTTGCCGATAACTTCGGTTACAAAACATGATCATCTCATACAATAAAATATAGCATCACGTCTTGACCATATCACATCACAACATGCCCTGCAAAAACAAGTTAGATGTCCTCTACTTTGTTGTTGCAAATTTTACGTGGCTGCTACGGGCTGAGCAAGAACCGTTCTTACCTACGCATCAAAACCACAACGATAGTTTGTCAAGTTAGTGCTGTTTTAACCTTCGCAAGGACCGGGCGTAGTCGCACTCGGTTCAACTAAAGTTGGAGAAACAGACACCCGCTAGTCACCTGTGTGCAAAGCACGGCGGTAAAACCAGTCTCGCGTAAGCGTATGTGTAATGTCGGTCCGGGCCGCTTCATCCAACAATACCACCGAACCAAAGTATGACATGCTGGTAAGTAGTATGACTTGTATCTCCCACAACTCACTTGTGTTCTACTCGTGCATATAACATCAACGCATAAAACCTAGGCTCGGATGCCACTGTTGGGGAACGTAGTAATTTCAAAAAAATTCCTACGCACACACAATATCATGGTGATGCATAGCAACGAGAGGGGAGAGTGTGTCCACGTACCCTCGTAGACCGAAAGCGGAAGCGTTATGACAACGCGGTTGATGTAGTCGTACATCTTCACGATCCGACCGATCCAAGCACCAGACGTACGACACCTCCGAGTTCAGCACACGTTCAGCTCGATGACGATCCCCGGACTCTGATGAAGCAGGGTGTCGGGGATGAGTTCCGTCAGCACGACGGCGTGGTGACGATGATGATGTTCTACCGACGCAGGGCTTCGCCTAAGCACCGCAACGATATGACCGAGGTGGAATATGGTGGAGGGGGGCACCGCACACGGCTAAGGAATGATCACGAAGATCAACTTGTGTGTCTTGGTGTGCCCCCCCGCCCCCGTATATAAAGGAGCAAGGAGGGAGGCCGGCCGGCCCTAGGGGGCGCGCCAAGGAGGGGGAAATCCTCCTCCTAGTGGGAGTAGGATTCCCCTTTCCTAGTCCCACTAGGAAGGAGGAAGGGGGAAGGAAAGAGAGGGAGAGGGAGAGGGAAAGAGGGGCCGCTTCCCCCTCCCTAGTCCAATTCGGACTCCCCATTGGGGGGGGGGCGCCACCTCCTAGGCTGCTGCGCTCTCTCTCCCCTCAGGCCCACTAAGGCCCAATACTTCCCCGGGGGGTTCCGGTAACCCCTCCAGCACTCCGGTTTTCTCTGAAATTACCCGGAACAATTCCGGTGTCCGAATATAGTCGTCCAATATATCAATCTTTATGTCTCGACCATTTCGAGACTCCTCGTCATGTCTATGATCACATCCGGGACTCCGAACAACCTTCGGTACCTCAAAACTTATAAACTCATAATAAAACTGTCATCGTAACATTAAGCGTGCGGACCCTACGGGTTCGAGAACTATGCAGACATGACCTAGAACTGTTTCCGGTCAATAACCAATAGCGGAACCTGGATGCTCATATTGGCTCCTACATATTCTACGAAGATCTTTATCGGTCAAACCGCATAACAACATACATTGTTCCCTTTGTCATCGGTATGTTACTTGCCCGAGATTTGATCGTCAGTATCCAATACCTAGTTCAATCTCGTTACCGGCAAGTCTCTTTACTCGTTACGTAATGCATTATTCCGTAACCAACTCATTGGCCACATTGCTTGCAAGGCTTATAGTGATGTGCATTACCGAGAGGGCCCAGAGATACCTCTTCGACAATCGGAGTGACAAAATCTAATCTCGAAATACGCCAACTCAACATCTACCTTTGGAGACACCTGTAGAGCTCCTTTATAATCACCCAGTTACGTTGTGACGTTTGGTAGCACACAAAGTGTTCGTCCGGTAAACGGGAGTTGCATAATCTCACAGTTGTAGGAACTTTGTATAAGTCATGAAGAAAGCAATAGCAACATACTAAATGATCAAGTGCTAGGCTAACGGAATGGGTCAAGTAAATCACATCATTCTCCTAATGATGTGATCTCTTTAATCAAATGACAACACATGTCTATGGTTAGGAAACATAACCATCTTTGATTAATGAGCTAGTCAAGTAGAGGCATACTAGTGACATTAAGTTTATCTATGTATTCACACATGTATCATGTTTCCGATTAATACAATTCTAGCATGAATAATAAACATTTATCATGATATGAGGAAATAAATAATAACTTTATTATTGCCTCTAGGGCATATTTCCTTCAACTAGTGCAGAACCGGCCTTTAGTGCCGGTTCGTGACGGCCTTTAGTGCCGGTTCGCCAACCGGCACTAAAGAGTGGGGACTAAAGGTCCCCCCCTTTAGTACCAGTTCGTCATGAACCGGCGCTAAAGGGCAAACACGTGGCACGAGCCAGGCCTGGGTGCGTGTAGGGCTTTAGTACCGGTTGGTAACACCAACCGGTACTAAATGTTAGGGTGTTTTTTGAGTTTTTCCTTTAGTTGTGTGTTTTCAATCTAATTTAGTGATTGTTTTACATTATAATGAGTTGTTAAATCATTAGGTGAAAGTACCGCGGATTAGTTTCGACTAAAGGATCTAGCTATATAAGTGATCAAGTATATGCCATATCGATATTATACTTGATCACCCAATTAATTAGGTGATCAGGTATAATATATATGGATATGGCATATATATACTTGATCACTTAGGTATAGGAATCATCCAGCTGAAACTAATCTATGGTTTCTTTCATTTAAATGATATAATAACTCATCATCATCATCATATTAATATAAAAACTCTTGCATCATATCATCAACATGAGTATATGTATACTCTAGCTAGCTAGCTAAAAATCATCATAGTCGTCATTATCACTATTTAATCATCATAGTCATTACTGCTATCTAATCACCATACCAACAGTAGCTTAAAGAAGAAACATTCACTTGTACCAGAAGCAAAAATATCATCGAGTTCAACATTATTGTATGATACACGACAAAAGCAAATCACTATTTGAGATTAAGTTTAGAACGAAGAACACGGACATGAAAGGACAAGTACTAAGAGCAGCATGAACTAGCTAAATCACTCCTGCTAGCTACTCTCTCTCTCTCTGGTAAAATAGCATATAACATGTATAGCTCTCCTGATTCATCATACTGGAGCATGCAGATGAACCTGTGTCCTAATCATGGGCTGCGCTTCTCATTGCTGCCCCCTAATACTTCTCTGCGATCGTTAACAATTTTCCTCCAATCTTTCACTATTAAGCATTCATCGCTTCTAGAAATCCTGAATGCATTCATGTGCAATGTAGGATATCTTGGCCGTAAGCTAACAATTGACATGCGACCTTTAGTCTCGATCCCCTGAGGCACAACTGTCATCGGGAGTCCCTGTTGAAGAACATCGTATAGTACTTAATTAATATACTTAGCAATGAAAGTTTAGCAAAAAAATATGTATGCATAAGATGCACTGAGGACAAATAGTAAAAATCTTACCATCATTCCTAAATAGATGTGACCGTAGTTCAATACCATCACTATTGGTCGCACGTTTTGAGTACTAACATTTCTAAGTACAGGAAGAAAATTTGTCTTGACAGTATGAAGATCCTCAAGCCATGAAACATAATGACTTATCTCCTCGCAGTTTAGTGCAGCTCCGGGACAGTAGTAGGTCATGTCCACCAAGTGCCGGACATGTTTGCTTGAATGGAAATAAGCTGTCAATAGAAATTAGTTATCAATTATTTTTGAATAAGCAATATCAAATACAAAAATATAGTTGAGAAGAACTCACATAGTGGTAGAACTGGAGGCGTCTGCACATCGACCCATATGTCTCTATTACTTTCAATATCATCTCCCGGACGAATATCAAAGGTAATAACCATATCAGGCTCAAATGCATAAGCCTTGCATAGTGCTTGCCAAATTTTGCATTCAAAATAGGTGTACGTGTGTGCATTGTATACTTTGACCTTGAAAGTATAACCATGCTCAGTTTTCAGGTAAACTCTCTTTACCTCCATAGTTTCCATATCCTTGAAACCTATCTTATCCAAGAGAAAAATTCTTGCATGGCAGGGGATGCGCTAGTAGAATAATGAAAATTAAAAATTATAAGTCAGACAAATGAAGCATATATATATAAGTCATGCTTAATTACGAAAACAGACTTGTCGTTGTGACTTACTGTATCGAATTCGAAGGTCTCATCCAGCTTGATGCCGAATCGCCTATCATCAACAAAGAAATTTCTGTCGCACTGGCCGCTCTGGTCTTCACAGTATTCGCACATAATGAAATTTTTTCCGTCGTCAGACGACATTTCCTATGTTCATATTAGGCGAAACATTAAGCATTTACTAAAAATAAACTAGTTCTATTATAATTCAACTAGTTCAACTAAGCATTTACTAAAAATAAACTAGTTCTATTAATTCAACTAGTTCAACTAAACATTTACTAAAAATAAACTAGTTATATTAATTCAATTAGTTCAACTGAGCATTTACTAAAAATAAACTAGTTCTATTAATTCAACTAGTTCAACTAAGCATTTACTAAAAATAAACTAGTTATATTAATTCAATTAGTTCAACTAGACATTTATTAAAAATAAACTGGTTATATTAATTCAATTAGTTCAACTAAGCATTTACTAAAAATAAACTAGTTTCTTTTAATTCAACTAGTTGAACTAAACATTTACTAAAAATAAACTAGTTATATTAATTCAATTAGTTCAACTAAGCATTTATTAAAAATAAACTAGTTTTATTAATTCAACTAGTTCAACTAAACATTTCTAAAAATAAACTAGTTATATTAATTCAATTAGTTCAACTAAGCATTACTAAAAATAAACTAGTTCTATTATAATTCAACTAGTTCAACTAGTGTGTGTGTATGTGTGTGTGTGTAGTGTGTGTGTGTGTGTAGTGTGTGTGTAGTGTGTGTGTGTAGTGTGTGTATAGAGCGGGCGCGTACAGGCGGCGGTGGCGGCGACGACGGGCGGCGAGGGCGGCGGCCGGGGACGGCGACGAGACGGGCGG
>NC_041385.1:738705078-738705953 GCF_002162155.2 Triticum dicoccoides
GGGGCGGCGGGGACGGCGACGACGTGCGGCAGGGGCGGCGATCGAGGGCGGCGGGGGCGATGGCGCGGCGGCGCGTCGGCGTCGGCGTCGGCGATAGATCGATGTCGCGCGAGAAGTGGAGAAGTGGTCGACGATGGAACTGTTTTTTCATAAGTGTAGTATATATAGGAGGGGTCTTTAGTACCGGTTGGAGCCTCCAACCGGTACTAAAGGCCAATTTTGGCCAGCCCAAGCGGCGGGAAACGAGGGCCTTTAGCACCGGTTGATGGCTCCAACCACTACTAAAGGGCAACACATTAGTACCGGTTGGGGCCACCAACGGGTACTAAAGGCCGTGCGCTGCCATGCCGCGGTGCGCTATTTTTAGTCCCACCTCACCGAGCGAAGGGCAGCCGCACTGGTTTATAAACCCAGCCGCGGCTGCCCTTTTGAACTCCTCTATATAGTAGGCTTCTGGGGCTAACTTGGGCGCGCTGCCCTGTGAGTCTGCTGGCCCTTTTGGGCCTGTATTTGCAGACCCTAGGTCTGGCAGGCCCACCGGGCAACGCCCCAACATTTTTTTATATAATTTTTTTCGAGTAGTTTTTTTGTTGTATTTAGTTTCTTTGTGAATATTTTTGCTTTATATTTTTTTTTCATTCCTGTATTATTTATTTTCTTCTATTTATTTTTGAGTAATTTTTTATATAGTTTTTTCTTTTCTACTTTATTTTTTCTTCTATTTATTTCTGAGTAGTTTTTTTGCTGTATTTAGTTTCTTTGTGAATATTTTTGCTTTATATAATTTTTTTCTTTTCTGCATTATTTTTTTCTTCTATTTATTTTTAAGTAATTTTTTTATATAGTTTTGTCTTTTTTGCTTTATTTTTTTCTTT
>NC_041385.1:738706598-738719898 GCF_002162155.2 Triticum dicoccoides
TTGAGAAGTAACACAGAAAAAATACATTGATCAGTACCGCCTTTCAGCCAAAACGCGCTACTGCTACAAAGAAGTACATAAAAAATACATTGATCATCAATGATCTTTTTGTATAGAATCTAAATTGTAAATAGGAATCTACCACCGATTTAAGAACCGGCGAAGACTCCTATTGCACCCTCAGATCCTACACATAGAGTTCAATGAAGACCAAATGCTTGTGATAGTTTGAGAAGTAACATATTTAAGGTGGTCAAATTCTTGCTAAGGGAGCGAGGTGGGACTAAAAATAGCCCCTGCCACAACCTCTTTAGTACTGGTTCGTGCCACGAACCGGTACTAAAAATGCTGGTACCCGGCCAGCATATTTAGTACCGGTTCGTGGCACGAACCGGTACTAAAGATTCGCAATGCACCGGTATTAAAGGTCTCCTCCCGCCTAGTCATTTGAACCGACACAAATGGACACATTAGTGCTGGCTCATATGCAAACCGGTACTAATGTTACTCATATTTGACCCTTTTTCTACTAGTGGCAAGAGATGCTACCTGCTGGTCCTCCTGAGGAAGATCCAATTCCAGTGGATGGGAACCCTCACCTCCCCCTCATAACCCCAATTTCCACTCAAATCAGTTGCATCACTTCCTAGGGCATGTGCCTAAACATCAAGCCAAAGATGCTGAATTTCATGCTAATTTTCATCACCAGGCACATGAGGATGATCTCATGGCAGATAATGATGAGCTTATGGAAGAGGATGATGAAGATCTACCTGGTTGGGGGCATTAGGCTATGCCTAATGAGATTGATCATGAGCTGGAAGATGGAGAATTTCTGGAGTTGGCTGATTTAATGCAACCCCTTGATGACCAACCTCCTCTCCCAGATATGGACAATAATAGTGAGCTAACTTTATCTATGGGATCAAATGAAGTTGCTCCTATTGCTGCTCAGCTAGAGGCACCAAGTATCCCTTTGGAGGGAAACTTTGATTTGAATTTTGTTCCTCGGGCTCAATAGTTGGCCCCTGGAATTCCTGATCTCAATTTGGGCCTGGGCCCTCTTCAAGCCCACCAGCCCATACTTTTTGAGGAACCTGCTCCCCATCTGGATAATGTTGTTGATGGGATGCATCTCCAGGACTTGGGCTTTGTTCCCTTGGCTCCAACTATTGCCCACTCACCTGCTCCACCCACTTATGAGCTAGTCAGATTTGACCTCAATCAGTCTCAGCCAATCTGTTTTGTCAGTAATGAGCTCTCTTTTGTTGAGAAGGATTTTGATCACACTGTTTTGGAGAAGGTTCTAGCTGAGAAAAATGACACTCTGCTTCTTGATTCTATGCAAGAGGATTTGGTACTAGAGGATTTTTCTGAGGATCCAGTGATCCAGCTTGCTGACCCTGCTGAGCTGCCAGTTAACATGTTGCATGATCCTCAGTATAGCACCTCAGTGGATGAAGAAATTGAAATTGACAAACCTGACATGGAGGTCTCCTCTCTGCCTCCTGAAAGCAATGAGGCTGTGAGCTCTTTAGAAAGTTCTGCACCTCCAGGGTTTAGTGTCAAAGGCAAGTTTTTGCCTGCTAATCTTGAAATCTCTTCTCCTAAAGCTGTTTCTGAAAATCATTTTTCAGATGCAGATTCTTCTAATGAGGAAGAATTCCTGTCCTGGAGAAAATTCTTTACTGATCCAATTGAGGAGTCCTCTATTTTCAAAATACCTAAGGAATGGGTAATGTTTATTTCCTCATTTATTCTTTCCCCTGACAAATTTGAGTGGGCAAGAAGCTTCTTAAAATCTTTATGTGGAATATTATTGCCGAGGGGTCCGATAGCAGAGCACGCTTTATCTTCCATGTCCCTGAATCTTGCCCTGTTTCTGGTTCTCCTTGTTGGCTTCAGGAGAAGTTAAGTGTGGCCCCTTTCTCCACTCCCCAGGAGAAGAAGAACACTGAGATCAATGTGCAAGTTACCTCCTCCACCAGTACATTGCACATCCAGGGAAAGAGAAAGAACACAACTCCTATTGTTGAATCTGAGGTAAGGAGAAGCTCCAGGCTGCTTCATGCAAATAATGGTTTTAAGAGAAAAGAATGTTCAGATAGAAATTGCATGGCTTGTCATGCTAAGCCACCTTCCATTAGTAGCAAGATTGTTAAGAATCTTAATGCTTCTTATTGCAAGATGGATGCAAAGGATGCTGCTGAAGAAATTCTGCTGAAGAAGAGGACCAAGAAGGGAGGGAAGCCTCCCAAGCCAATAGGACAAAAAGATGGACAAGAAGCTGAAATCTAAGTGCGAGCCTGACAATAAAAGTAGAAACTTAGTTGTCTTTTGTTTCTGGCTTAATGATCCTCTTTGGTTCCAGAACTTTGTATTGACACTTTTGTATGGTTTGTCTCTGAGACTCTATGCTGTAATGGGCAAAACTTTCCCACTGCATTATCCTCCAGACCTAGTTGTTTTCCTCTTATATGACATTAATGAATGGTCCATCAGTTAATAGAGCTTGGAAAGTGCTCAATTGGAATATCAGAGAGATTAATTCCAGTAATAAGTGGCTTGCTTTGGGTAATAAGATTGAAGAATCAGGATGTTCTATACTTTGTCTCCAAGAAACAAAACAAGAATAATTTGATAGCTCCTATATAAAGAATTTTTGCCCAAGATGATTTAATAAATTTGATTATTCCCCCTCTATGGGTGCATCTGGTGGACTTTTGGTAGTTTGGAATGAAAATATGTTCCACGGGGAATGTCTCTTCAAAAATAGATATTCAATCTCAATCAAATTTACTTCCACTCATTCAGGGACCTCCTGGGTCCTAACCAATATCTATGGCCCTTGTGATGCAGTAGAGAAAGAGACCTTATTACAATGGTTCCAAAACATCCAAATGCTTGATGATACAAACTGGCTTGTTCTTGGAGATTTCAATTATATTAGATATCCCAGTAATAGGAACAATGGCTCTGGGGATTTCAATAACATGTTGAAGTTTAATGAAGCCATAAGTGAATTGGCTTTAGTTAAAATTCCACTAAAAGGTAGACAGTACACTTGGAGTAACATGCAAGAGGCACCTCTTCTAGAAAAAATAGACTGGGTTTTCACATCAGAAAGTTGGACCACCAGTTACCCAAGTACAATTGCCTTTCCCCTATCCAAACCAGTGTCTGATCACACTCCTTGCTGCATCTCCATTGGCACCCACATTCCAAAATCTTCCATATTTAGGTTTGAGAACTTTTGGTTGGAAATCCCTAGTTTTTATGAGACTGTAGAAAGTATCTGGAATCAGTCTACTCAGGAATTAGATAGTGCCAAAATCATCATTGCTAAGTTCAAGAGGCTAAGAAAAGGATTAAAGATTTGGGTAAAGAATATATCTAACCTTTCTGGAATCATCAAGGCAACCGATGAGGTGATTTTACTTTGGGATGCATTTGAGGAAATGAGGACACTTTCTGACTTAGAGCTGAATGGCAGAGATTTGCTTAAAGAACATCTTCTGAAAAGCCTTTCTTTCCAAAGAATTTATTGGAATAGAGATCCACCATCAGATGGGTCAAATTTGGAGATGAAAGTTCAAAATTTTTAAGGCAAAAGCCACAATCAAGCATAGAGCAATTATATTGCTAACCTCTTGGATGATTTTGGAGCTGAGGCTTATGATCATTAGGCAAAAGCTGCCATTCTTTGGAAATATTTTAAAGAGAGGTTGGGTACTACTTCTCAAACTTGCAATCCCCTCAACTTTGAATCACTCATAAGCAAGTGGGATAATTTAGCAGATCTAGAATTTACCTTCACCCAAAAGGAAATTGATGATGTTGTCAAGAATCTGCCAACTGACAAGGCTCTAGGCCTTGATGGATTTAATGGGGCTTTTATAAAAGCTTGCTGGACGATCATCTCAGGTGATTTTTACAAGTTAATTCAGGACTTCCACAAGGGACAAGTGAACCTAGAGAGCATTAAGCTTCATTCATCACTCTTATTCCAAAGAAAGACACTCCCATAATTGCAAATGATTTCAGACCTATTTCCCTCTTGAATTGCTCAATTAAAATCATCACCAAGCTCCTGGAAAATAGATTGCATTTTTTTCTCAATTTAGTTCATGTGAACCAATATGGATTTATTAAGAGCATAACCATCCAAGATTGCACTGCCAGGGCATATGAATTCCTGCACCAATGTCAACAATCAAGATTACCATTGCAGTCCTGAAGCTTGATTTTGAAAAAGCATTTGACTTGATAGAGCACAACACAATTCTGGATATTCTCAAAGCTAGGGGCTTTGGTGAAAAATGGATCTCATGGATTAGCATGATCCTAAAATCTGGCACATCTTCAGTTCTCTTAAATGGAGTCCTTGGAAAAGTTTTTCACTGTTTGGGAGGAGTCAGGCAAGGAGATCCTTTTTCTCCCCTTCTCTTTGTGCTAGCAGCTGACCTTTTGCAGTCTATCCTCAATGAAGCAATGAGGCAAGATTTGATTTAGGCACCTCTAACCAGGAGTTCATGTCCAGATTTCCCTGTCATCCAGTATGCTAATGATACTATCTTGATGCTTCTAGCTATCCCAGCTCAGCTTTGCCAAATCAAAAATCTATTGCTGCACTATGCAAACTATACTGGCCTTAAAGTCAATTATGGCAAATCATTCCTGGTGCCATTGAGTATTCAAGAGGAAACCTTGGTTGAGCTGCTCAATGTCTTGGGATGTCAATAGGGTAATCTTCCCTTTACATACCTTGGCCTCCCAATCGGTACTTCTCAGCCAAAAATTGAGGATTTCTCTCCCATGATGCAAAGAGTTGAAAGAAGGCTTTCTGGATGTTCCACCCTCATTTCAAATGATGGGAAACTGCTTCTGATAAAATCATTTTTCTCTGCCTTACCCATCTTCTTCATGTGCTCATTAGCTCTGCCTATGGGAGTCATCAATCAGCTTCAAAAATACTTGAGAAATTTTCTTTGGAAGAAGTTTGGCTCATATGATACTGGTTTAGCATTAGTTTCCTGGGACAAAATATGCAAACCAAAAGCAAATGGGGGTCTAGGGATTTTGGACATCAGCACTCACAATAAAGCTCTATTGATGAAACATGTTCATAACTTCCTCAACCATGTTGACACCCCCTGGGTAAAGCTAATTTGGGATACATACTATTCTGTGGATCTACCTTGGGACAAGAGAGAAGGCTCTTTTTGGTGGAAAGCTATCTTGAATCTGATCCCCACTTACAAACAGATAGCAACTCGTTCACCTGGTATGGAGCTTCAATCTCATTTTGGCAGGATAAATGGAAAACCTAGTCCCTGGACCATCTCTACCAAGAGGTTCATTCATTCACTAAAAAAGATAAAATATCTCTCAAGCACTTTATGGATCAAGAGGACTGGTCTTCCAATTCCCATCTGCCATTATCAATACAAGCTCATGAGCAATTCTTAACTTTGCCTGACCTCTGCCCGGATCTCCCTGATGAGGCAAATGATAGATGGACTTATTTGGGTCAAACCAAGAAATTCTCTTCAATGGCAGTATACAAGCAGCTTCTAGGAAAGAATGAGGATCGGGCTTTCTTCAACCAAATTTGGAAGTCAAACAGTAGGCTCAAGCATAAATTTTTTCTATGGCTAATTGCTCACAGCAGCATTCCTACAGGATCTTTACTCATCAGAAGAGGTATGCACCTTCAGGATCCCCACTGCCCAGTTTGTGACCAGCAGGCTAAAGAAACCGTTTACCATCTGCTTTGGGATTGCATCATTGCGCAACAATGTAGGGATTCTCTTATTCCATGGAGAAATAGAGGCACTTCAGTCTTTGAAGATATTCAGCTGGCCTCAAAGCAGATACATACCCACACAACCATAGCGATAATCATGATAGGTTGCTGGAGCATCTGGATTCAAAGAAATGGTAAGGTTTTTCGGGGCATAAACCCCATAGTTTTTAACTGGAGGCATACAATGAAGTTGGAACTCAAGAACCTGCAATTTAAGATCAAGGATAAGAATTTGGAAGAGTTCAAAAAGTTCCTCGTAGATAATTTCTTGTAAATTGATGAGTTCGTTTGAGAGAACTGAGTAGGTTGATCTTTGTTTCTTTCTTTGGAGCTTAGTCTCCCCATGTACTTTATTAGATTAATATAATTTTACCGTAGACCGATTGTTCTACGATGTGCGGGTAAAAAAACAAATAATTCTTGGCTTGCAACAAATCCCCGTTGGTTGCAACAAAACCAATTAAAATTGGTCACAACACTCATAATGTGGAAGACAAACGCATGCAATATACCAATGAAAACTGCATCCGTGACATAAAATTCAACCTTAGGGTAGACTATGATAGCTTATTAGCAGATTGTCTATGCATGGGTAATAAAGAACACACACACACACACACACACACACACACACACACACACACACACACACTTGTGGTGGCATAATGATTAACCTCTAGCAAGTGGTGGCATAATGAAGGCTGGTTTGATCGTGGCTTTGGCAAGAATATTAAGGCCATAGGGTGTGGTAATCTCGCATTAGTTTATAGTCTTTTTTGTGTATGTCAGTTTAATTTCCCTATTATTCCATCCTATCTAATGTTCTCTTGTTCTAAATAAGCTAGATTTGTTTTTAAAATTTCTGGAATGTGTCACCTTCTTGCCCCCTTCATCCCTCCTTTTTATGGTGGAACGGATGGAAACCTCGCCCATTACCACAACCACCTCCCCTATTCTTCTCTTCTTGACACCAGTACATGGCACCATCAAGCAAAAAGCCCACGCAATGTCAGAGGCGGTGGGGTCGTATTCTTGTGCGGCACGTGGTGACGCGGTGTGGACGACCTGGTGGCTTAGCATCATGGCCCCCCTAGGTGATCGTCGAATCTCCTTCTAACTGCAGGGTTAGACTCGATTCGCCTCAATTTCGATTTGGCCTCGCTTATCTCTTGTAGGGGAGGTTGCATCGTGGGCAACGATGGGCGTGGCCGGTGGTAGACTACTCACGACTGATGTAGGGGTCGCTTCTGGACTCGGTGGTGGCCGAGGAGGGGCTGATTGTGTTCAATGTCTTTGTGTTGTCAGTGTGGCGAGGTCAGTGGTGGTCGGCATCTCCCTTCTTCCTCGAGGACAAGATGCGAGTCTGCTCTCTATGGCTGTCCTAGAGAGGGACCTACTTCCCCATATCTGGTATACCCCTTCTTTAGTGGTCTTTGGGGGTTGCCGCTCCTGGGTTGGGGCGATGTTGGCTAATGTCTTTGTTGTCGTCTTCTCCTTGGAGGTGTTGTCATGGCCCTGAGCAATCCTTCCCTTCCACGAGCACCATGGGAATCCCCAGGTCCCGGTTCAGTGGCCCAGGAGAAAGTGGCGTCACCGATGTAGTCTCGATGTTGAATCTAGGGACATTGGCCTCGCCAGTCTCATCGACGGGAGGCTTGGTGAAGGTTGCAATGGTGTTGTCCACGGCTCGAGGCATGAACCTCTAGGGCACAATGTACACTATCATCGGCACTTTCTAGACGACACCTTCCTCAGCCCGATTTAGGTTGTGTCATCCACTTACCGACGCCTCCTTGTGATGCGACCCTGATGCTCTACGTGCCACCCCCTCACCACTAATTGTTCTAGTTTGGACAAGGCGACTCCATTTTCGTTGCATTCGTAGTTGTAGTGCTGGAAGGTGTTATAACAACCGATTGGGTCTTCTATTGCACGAAAATGATACTCCATTTTTTCCATTGTGTGTTCCAAATAGCAGTGTCATAAAAATCCTTAAAATTACTAAGCTATCTAGAAATAGAGGCCTGGGAGAGCTTAAAAAAAATCCTCGAAGTGTACACCGCAGTGAGGGCTTGGTCAGATCACGATCTACTAACAGGAGAAATGGGCTCCACATGCCCGTATCAGAACTGATATTCTATTAAAACACTTTTCGAAACATAAAAACATTCAAGATTTTTTTGTGTGAATTTTCAAATTGTTCAAAAAATTTATAAAACATTCATGAATTTGAACAATGTTCGTAAATTTATAAATTCTTCACGAATATGAAAAACAATTCTTGAATTCTAGAAAATGTTCATGAGTTTTACAATCGTTCACGGTTTCTGTAAAATTGTTCATGAAATTTAAAAACATATTCATAAATTTAAAAAATGTTCACAAATATGTAAAAATGTTCACAATTTTGAAGAAAATATTTATGAATTCAAAAAATGTTCAGGAATTTAAATTATATTCCTAAATTTTAAAAATATTCATAAATTAAAAAGGAAAAAGAAAAATATATAAAAAACAAGAAAATGAAGCATATAAAGCTGGTAAAGAAAAAAAAAAAACGAACGGAACTTTTCCAAAACCGGAAGGACCAGCCACATGGCCAACCTAATAGTGCCTGTGGGATCCGCCTTTGCTCAACTATTTCGACGGTTTACATGGAATGTGAATTGCCATAACAACTCTTAGCATAAAAATAGAATTAATTACAAACCGAAAAACGGTGCGGCAAAGCGCGTGTTACCCTCCGGCATCAAAATATCAACCAAAAAAGAGATGCACCAGTTGGACGCACAATCACATACAAAGAAGGAAGAACATCCAGTAGATGTCTCCTGAAATCGACGATAGAGCTAGAGACATTGACGGCCACTAGCAGCAGCAAGTGCATGTTTGCAGTAGCCGATGGGAACTGAAACTCTATTCTTCAATTGAAGATGAGAATCAAAGCAGCAGCTTCGTGGAATATACTATCTGACCTCGAGCATTATCTTGGAAGAATCTCGGGGCGCTTTACGACGTGCTGAAAGCCCCCGCGCGCGCACGCACACATGGGGCACGGAGACACATTATCTTCACCCACTGACCGTGAGTCACCAACCCCCCCTTTTCTGTCTTTGAAACGATCGCGACGACTTGACGGGCGAGGGGGCGTCTACGGAGGGCGCACCGTACATGGAAAAATGGTGTAAACATGTATGTTTAGCTTTTGATCGATACAAGGTGGGCTAGTATATTCTCAACAATCAGGCATAGGCCACGTTTTCCATTCATCCCTCGCGGCTGGAACCCTAGCCGCCGCGCAGAGAGGCTAAACTTCCAGCCCATCCTCCAGCGGCTCCCCTCTGCCGGCGACCTCGGTCGTCGGTAGTGAGAGGGATCGTTGGATCCACGCGCGTGCATCGTTTTTAGGCCTTCGTAGTCTAGGTTTTTAGGATGTTCATTATCTTGGCTTCGGTGGCGGCGACGGCAGCGCTGAATAAACATTCTTTGGATCCTTCCCTGACGAGGTCTTCGGTCCTATGGTTGGAGATGGATTTGAAAACCAGTTTGTTCAAGTAACGATGGCGTGGCGGAGGTGGCATCCTCGTGCTGGACATGTGTCCTCGTGCTCCGCCGTTGCAGCGACGTTTGCTTCAGCGCCGGTGCGGGGCTTGGGAGGTAGTCTATGAGCGGATGCAGATTGTGGTCTGCATCGATGACATCTGAAAGATTGTGGATCGTGTGCTGGGTTCGTGATTCGTAGGTGGCAGGTATGGTTTCCTCCTTCGACACTTAGTCGGGCGGGGGTGACAGATCTGGAGTTCAATGGCGTATCTGGGGTGTTGCCCTGATTCGTTCAACGACAATGGTTTCACCTTTGGCGAGCCACCTTTGAGGTGCGCAAAGCTGCATATCAGCAATGGAGCCGTGTTGAGCTCGGGTGAGGAGGTGACCCGTCATTTTTTTCCTTCGGTGGCTGCTATGGTGGCGCCGGAGGCAGATGAAGGGTGTTGGTGTCAAGTTCAGTGGATTCTTCGGTTTTGATTGTATTTTTCTTTCTTGGCTGGTGTTCCTTTGCACAAAGATTAGCATTTTGCTGTCTTTTCATTTTTGACAGGTCGATGTGTATGTTACGTGTTCTATGACCTTATATGATATAAATAAAAAACATATTACCTAAAAAGGAATCTTTTGATCGATACTCACCGGATGACTGACCCATTAGGGGAAGAGTAGAAATCGTAAAGGGAAACACTTTCTATCTATAGTCTGATAAACTTCCAACGCCAGACCAATCCAACACCGTTGATTCAAGTGAAATCTAACGTCTCAGAAATTGTGCTTCTTTTGTTAGAAAAAAACATAGGTAGGACCCCGCAACCCACGGATGTAAACCTCCCCCTAATATCGCCCCTAATCTGTCCTGATTCCAGTCGCAGCGACACCGGCCCGATCTCCTCCTCGCCCAGATCCCCTTCTCCCCGAGCATCATAGCCACCCCACCAGCCAGCTCGCCGATGTCCATCTACACGACGCTCGGCCTGGTAGCCGCTAGAGCTCGCGGCAAAATCCTGGAAGAGTTCATGACCCTTCTTGGCGCCTCATCCCCCGCCAAGGTCGCTGGGTTCGTGAGCAGCCTCGCCCCCGACCCATCATGCCTACACGCACACCGCCGCAGTCCTGCATGGCGGAGATACGTACAGTCGACTCGCTGAGGTCTGCACTTTCATCTTTCCTTGTTGCCGCCGGTGTTTGGTCTGATGTTATAATGATTTCGTCCATGCAGAGGGTGCTTCTAATATACAATACAACTGTTTTGCGTCACATGATAGTTTGCTTCCATAGTTTTTCTTTTGAAACGGAGCTTAAGTTGGACATACCAGGCAAGTAATACTCCTGTTCGGCCATCCTCATCCGTTGATGTTGTCGCAGCTACAACACACACTTTGCCTCCCTCGTCGCCGACCGCTCCTGCGTCGTGGCCACTGCAGCAATCCTATTCGGCGCCAACGACATGTCCAAGATCGACCGAGAGTGTGAATCAGCACGCCCCGTCGATGAGCAGGTACTCTCGCTATCTCATTGCCTCACTTGTGTCATCATCCCGTCCCTGTTGTTCTGTCATATTCTATTTGTCGTGATTGTTTCCATGCAAGGGAAAACAGTTCATCAACATGAGAATATGTTTCTACTCCATGTAAATAATGCTTCCATCACGTGAGCAAGTGCTTCCTAACTTTGCTCTATAATGCTTCTTTAGTACTTTGCTAGTACATACTCCTATAGTGCTTCTGTAGTAATGCTAAGATATTTTGGTTATCACTACAATGTGTTCCTTATTTTCTTCTGGTGCAAATTCTAACATCTTCAGGATGAGGAACAGCTGCGGGATACTTTGCCGTGGCAGATCGAGACGTTCCCGTGCAAATACTTGGGACTGCAGTTGAGCATCAAAGGCCTCACGAGATCGGACTGGCAACCAATCATAGATGCGGCCCTATGGATCCTACCAGGTTGGCAAAGGGGGATGGTGACGCGGCCAGGGAGGCTCATTCTAATTAATCAAGTCATGCGAGCATGACCACACTAGTAGAAAAACCCCAATTCGTCCCGGTTCGTGAGGGCCATTTGTCCCGGTTCGGTACTAAAGCCCTACACCTTTAGTCCCAGTTCGCCCAGGAATCGGGACAGATGGGGCTCCACGTGGCCTCTGCCGCTTGCTCAGGCAGGGGACCTTTTGTCCCGGTTGGTGCCACCAACCGGGACCAAAAGGTTTCCACACGTCAGCAGTTCAGCTAGCTAATAGAGAGAAGTGTCCTCTCTTATCTCCGTGCTTGGTCGACGCTACGTATAGAGAGGACTCGGCACGCTAGCTAGCTAATAAGCAAATGAAAGAAACTATTATGTACAGAAGATCTTCATGAACATATACAGAGAGAAGTGATCGACCTCTCCTTCTCCGAGAGATTGGTCGAACAACAAGTTTTTGTATATCTTACCGACGCTACTGGCTACATATATATATATACAATGTGTAGGATCTCTTACAATACCCTAACATATGAATTCAACTTCCACATGCATGGTGGTATACTCCGGCTTTATTGATGACGTGGTCAAGAAAGAATCCAGCCAATTCCTCTTGAATTGCTCGCATGCGATCTTGTGGTAGGAGTTCATCCCGCATCTGCCACATCTAATTTCAAGAAGGGGGTCAATACATATATATGAATGAAACTGCACATAAATGATGGTAATAAAATAAACTTGTGACTATTTTTACTTATGCACTTCATATTGTCTTTTAGAGTAGCCCCGCCTATTCTTGGCCGTCGCGTTGTAGATGAACTCGCAGACGTAGTATCCACAGTAATTATTCCCGGGTTCCTGCCACAAGCACTCTATGAGAAATAGAGGTCAATCAAACTGATAATGAAGCAATATAAATGGCATTGATGAAAGTAGCTAGAATCAACGGGAGATGCGCGGAACAAGCTAGCTAGTAGTACTTACTTTCGGGTATTTCCATCACAGATCCCACGGCAATCCCGAAACTTGTTCGGTGAATACTTTCCAAACCTTGTGAGACAAAGAAAACAATTACTTGATATCATGAAATAAACAAAGTTGCCGATATGGTGCGATAATGATTGATTCAACTTACTTCTCCAGCATTACTTCTCCAGCATTTTAGACATGTCTGCATATTCCCCGGGATCTTTTCGTCTCGAGTCTAAGACATTTACTAGTCCCTACTCAAGCTTAATCTCTAGAAGAATATAATTGGAAACTGCGCATGCATGCATAACTCATCAATTACATTAATTACTATAACCTCGAGTAATAATTAAGGGAAACCGAATATGCACAAGACAGTAACACTCACTTGAAGTTGTAAGGAAATAGTATTGTATCTTTGTTTTGATTTGTTACCGACGATCGTAGCAAGTTGTCCTCGGTTTCTTTGGGATGAAATGTAACCATAAATTGATCTATGAGATTTGTGTTAATGAACCCAATATCATACATTTCAGCTTTTCTGCATTCGACGATCTTCAATCTGCATAATATAGTGAGGATAATTATATATACATGCAATGAAAGAGCTGAGCTATATATAGAGACTTAATAACAGAAGTAGTACTTGCAGACAGTAGCAAGTGACCGTTAATTTATCAAAGGCATTTTAATTGAAAAACTGGAAGAACTACTCAAATGGAACTGACAACTCAATTCCAACAATGTCGTGCTGATCCTCTTTAACTTTTAGTGTAAAAGTATCGATTTTCTTCGCAGACTTTCTGCAGCTTTCCATGTACCAATCGTGGAATTTTCGCATCATCGTTGTTAGAGTAGTTCCATCTTTGAAGAAAGACTTCCCATACTCGTATTTGAATACATACACCTTCATTATCTCAAAATGTGCATCGTCGTCGTGCATGTAATCTGTAGGATTGGTATCGGGCAAGATCCCCGGATGATTAGCGACGATATCACTAGACACCTTGAGCGGGG
>NC_041385.1:738720124-738723269 GCF_002162155.2 Triticum dicoccoides
TTTGCTTGTTCGCCGAGCTGGGGATTTTTTTCCCACTTCTTGGTTCTTGTAATGTTTTGTCACTTCAAGTACTTCCCGACCGCTCGCTTCCTTATATGTCCTTTCAGTAATGCGCTCATAGTTGGTTTGCGGCAGAGACGGTGGTGGTCACTGTAGGGCATCCAAAGTGCGCTTCGCTTTCACCGGATCTATCTTCTACTCCGGAGGTGGATGTCTCTTAGCTCTTTGCGTTTTGAAGTAGTCCTTCACTTGGGCTTGACAGATATCCGCGTTTTCCTGTTTGGTCATCTCGTATGGTAACTTCTCTGGAGTTTTGAGAGATGGACCGTATTTGTAATGCCTCCCGCCTCTGGCTATACTGCTAGACGCCGGAGCAGGCGAGCGGCTGCGGATGTCTTCGTTTGTTGCGTACAAGGCGGAGGAGAAGGACTACGACACGCCGGAGCAGTCGAAGCGGCGAAGGGTCTCTTCTGCCCTTGCTGACGAGGCGGAGAAGGAGGAGGCTGGCTGGTCGGGCGCACCGGCGCAGGAGGAGAAGGAGGCGGAGTGCCGCCATGCGCCAGAGAAGGAGGCAGTGTGCCCTAATCACTCGGCGGAGGAGCAGGCGGAGGAGGAGGTGGATTGCCCTGACTCACCGGAGGAGGAGGAGGAGGAGGAGGTGGAGGCGTCCAATTTGGAAGGTTGATGAGCTCCTTCGGCCATAGGCATGGAGTCTTCAGAGCAGAACCTAGCCGAGTGTCCCCTTCACCGGTAGGGTGGTCAAACACGAGCTCCTCAAATCCCTCCGTTATTTTGTCCACCATCACCCTACCATATCCTTCTGGAATTACGGCAGTGAAAAGTTGCACCAGGATCAGGAGGTCGAACAGAGCCGACAGTTGCCTTGACTTTGTAGTTCTGCCATTGCGTCATAAGGTGGCAATGTTGAGACTCCATGATAGCATCCACGGGGTAGCTAGCAGGAGCCGTGAAGACAGGCTCCAGCTGAAGCAGCCCGGTGCAAGCCACACTGCTTCTCTGCTGAGAAGGTGGGGTAGCTTCAGGGGTAGCTTCGGCAGGTCGCTTGCTTCAAACTGCTTCTCGATCCTCTAGCTTCGGTACCCTTGCGTGCAGCTCCTACAGTTCACTCTGCTCCACTTTCCTCCTCCTCTCTTGGCATTTGTAACCGCCTGCATCTGGAAACCCAGCCTTCCACGGAACAGAGCCTGGTGTGCCTCATGTCCGTCCAGGGTGCTCAGGATTCCCGAGGGCCATTGTGAGCTCGTCCTTCTGTCTATCTGGAAAGAACCTCCCTTCCTGCCCTGCAGCGATATAGTCCCAAAGCTTCATGACAGGTATTCGCAGTTGCTCGCTCGTCCAAACACACTTCCCTATTACAGGGTCCAAGGTTCCGCCAATCCCGAAGAACCAAGTCCTTGAATGGTCTGTCCAGTTCAATGTCTCTTGTTCGACCCCTTTATCAAGCAGGTCATTCTCAGCCTTGGCCCACAACGGTCGGGCTTTGAGGTAGCCACCTGACCCCATGTGATGGTGATGCACCTTCTTCGCAACATTTATCTTGTTTGTCGCCGACATCTTCTTACTCCTCTACGATGTCTTGTTGGCCACAAATGCGTCCCATTGATCTCTGAGCTTCTCATACCAGCCGATGAATTCTGGTGTCTTTTTTTGGTCGACAAACCTTCCTTTCAGCTCATTCTTCCACCCCCTGAATAGATCTGCCATCTTCTTGAGAGTACAAGACTTGATCAATGGCTCTATAACTGGATTCTCCGAATCCTCCTCTTCCGGTAGGGTGAAATTTACCTTCAGCGCTTTCCAAAGATCCTCTTTCTGTCTATCTTCGACAAAAGAAACTTGAAACTCTTCCTTCTTAGGCTGATTCCATAGCTCGATGCTGATCAGGATCATGTCCCTAACAAGAACCCTGCACAGAGCAATAAATGCGTACTTGGTCCGGAGGGGTTCAATCGGTTGGCCATCGCGCGTGATTGCTGTGATCATGAACCTTTCATCCGAGCACAACTTTTTCTTTGGGCCTCATCTCTTTACCGAAGTTGTGCTCGATCCGGAGGGCTAGAAAAAAGAAGAAAGATGAGAGTTAATATGTGTAGATACCAAAACAATGAATGCATCAATTAGCTAGTCAGCACAGGCTTAATTAATATATATATCTGGCCGGACTCTGTTCGGTCACCGGAGCCGTCATCACGGTCTCCTTCTTGCACCGGCATTCGGTCACCGGAGCCATCATAATCATGTCCTTCCTCCTCTGTTGTTCGATAACCGTAGCCTGCTTCACCCTCTCCTTCCAGACCATCGGTTTCGTTGAGATAGACATGACATCACCTCCGGCTGCGATTATGTCCCCAACACCTGTTCTGCTTCCTCGTCTCGGCCGTGCTCCATAGTTTCTGCAAATATTACAACATGGCAATTATTATACAAACATGACAAATGGATATATTAGTGGCAAACGTAGACCTAGCTATAGCTAATCACAACAAGGAATTATATTAATTAATGGCCTCGACGCTTCTCTAGGGTTTGGGGTGGCCTCGGCAACGCTTCAAGGGTTCGGGGTGGCCTCGACGACAACACTCGTTTAACTTGGTAAATTTGGGTGGCCTTGGCAGCGCTTCTAGGGTCTAGTGTCAAAGGATTCAACAAAACCATGTCTTCATCATTAGGCGAAAGTAACAGGCGCATGATGGTACGAAGTTCTCCAAAGTTATTCTGCAACAGAATCCCAGATAGGATAATTCGCTTTTTGGTACAAAGTACAAAAAGAGCCTTCCGAATATCGCTATTTGGGAGGCCTTTGCTGAAATTTGTACCAAAAGGCGGATTATCCTATCCGGGACTCCGTTCCAGAATAACATTGGAGAACTTCGTACCATCATGCCCCAGTTACTTCCGGCTAACGATGAAGCCATGGATTTCTTCAATACTTTGACACTAGGCAACATCTCGACCCCTCGGCGATCCTCGACCCCTCGACCAGCGAACCCTCGGTCCCTCGATGACCCTCGAACCCTCAAACCTAGAACCCTTGAACCTCGACCCCTCGACGACCCTCGACCCTCGAACCCTCGGCCCCTCAACAACCCTCGAACCCTCGACCCTAGAACCCTTGAACCCTCGA
>NC_041385.1:738723521-738727119 GCF_002162155.2 Triticum dicoccoides
CCTCATGTCGAAGTTATCAGGGAGGGGGTATATCGACCCCCCCCTCATGTCGAAGTTATCAGTGAGGTGGTGTATCGACAACGACATACCCAATAAAAAAGAAGAAGAGGAAGAAGAAAAAAAGAGGAGAAGAAGAAAGGAATAGAGGAGAAGATCAAAGAAAAAAAAATAAGGAAAAAAAGAGGAGAAAAAGAAAGGAATAGAGTTGAATGTCGGTGTCAAAACCGGCGGATCTCGGGTAGGGGCTCCCGAACTGTGCGTCTAAGTCTAATGGTAACAGGAGGCCGGGGACACGATGTTTACCCAGGTTCGGGCCCTCTCAATGGAGGTAATACCCTACTTCCTGCTTGATTGATCTTGATGATAGGAGTATTACAAGAGTTGATCTACCATGAGATCGTAGAGGCTAACCCTAGAAGCTAGCCTATGATTATGATTGTTCTTGTCCTATGGACTAAACCCTCCGGTTTATATAGACACTAGAGGGGGTTAGGGTTACATTAGGTCGGTTACAGAGAAGGGAATCTACATATCCGAATCGCCAAGCTTGCCTTCCATGGAAAGGAGAGTCCCACCCGGACACGGCACGAAGTCTTCAATCTTGTATCTTCATAGTCCAACAGTCCGGCATAAGCATATAGTCCAGCTGTCCAAGGACCCCCTAATCCAGGACTCCCTCAGTAGCCCTTGAACCAGGCTTCAATGACGAGGAGTCCGGCGCGCAGATTGTCTTCAGCATTGCAAGGCGGGTTCCTTCTCCGAATACTCCAAAATAGATCTTGAACACAAGAATCGTGTCCGGCTCTGCAAAAAAAATTCCACACACTACCGTACAGGGTACAATATTCCACAAGTCTAATCTGCTAACAATTTTTCATAGCGTGACATCACGCCGCGGCCCGGTCATTATTCAAACCGTTTTTCTCAACCTACTACTGCACATATTGCGAGGTGGTCTAATTGGCACGTCTTGTCGAAGCAGAGATCGTGTCCCCTTATCACGGGATTTTCATCAATACGGGTGTGGGTAACCCAACCACGCCATCAACACGGCGCTTGGGGATTAAGCGAGTTTCCAGGACAAGTGGGGAGGCGCATGATCTGCTGCCTTTATAAGGAGATAAGGACTCCCCTTTTTCACCCATGCCTTCCTCTTTCTCCGATCATCCATTCTCGAGCTCCAGAGCCCAATCTCTCACCTTCTCCGCAAAATCATTCCAAACATGTCTAGAGCAGGAGGCAAGTGGATGGCCTCCTCCGTCATGAAGGAGGACATCAAGAAGCTTCAGGGGGCCGGATACTTGTCCGCAGGCATTGCGCACCGGCTTCCGACCGAAGGGCAGATCATCCCTTCCCCGAAGCCCCAGGAAAGGGTAGTATTCCTCTCCCATTTTGTCCGCGAGTTGTGTTTCCCCCTTCACCCGTTCGTTCGCGGACTAATGTTCTACTATGGGCTGGACTTCCATGATTTGGCCCCCAACTCCATTCTCAACATCTCGGCGTTTATCGTCGTGTGCGAGGCCTTTCTCTGCATCACACCTCACTTCGGCCTATGGCTGAAGACCTTTGATGTCTACTACACAACCTTCTTCTTGTAGACGTTGTTGGGCCTACAAGTGCATAGGTTTTTAGGACAGTAGCAAATTTCCCTCAAGTAGATGACCTAAGGTTTATCAATCTGTGGGAGGTGTAGGATGAAGATGGTCCCTCTCAAACAACCCTGCAACCAAATAACAAAGAGTCTCGTGTGTCCCCAACGCACCCAATACAATGGTAAATTGTATAGGTGCACTAGTTCGAAGAAGAGATGGTGATACAAGTGCAATATGGATGGTAGATATAGGTTTTTGTAATCTGAAATTATAAAAACGGCAAGGTAACTAATGATAAAAGTGAGTGTAAACGGTATTGCAATGCTAGGAAAGAAGGCATATGGTTCATACTTTCACTAGTGCAAGTTCTCTCAACAATAATAACATAATTGGATCATATAACTATCCCTCAACATGCAACAAAGAGTCACTCCAAAGCCACTAATAGCGGAGAACAAACGAAGAGATTATGGTAGGGTACGAAACCACCTCAAAGTTATTCTTTCGGATCAGTCAATTCAAGAGTTCGTACTAGAATAACACCTTAAGACACAAATCAACCAAAACCCTAATGTCACCTAGATACTCCATTGTCACCTCAAGTATCCGTGGGCATGATTATACGATATGCATCACACAATCTCAGATTCATCTATTCAACCAACACAAAGTACTTCAAAGAGTGCCCCAAAGTTTCTATCGGAGAGTCAAGACGAAAACATGTGCCAACCCCTATGAATAGGTTCATGGGCGGAACCCGCAAGTTGATCACCAAAACATACATCAAGTGGATCACGTGAATATCCCATTGTCACCATAGATAAGCACGGCAGAACATACTGTTGGAAATATGCCCTAGAGGCAATAATAAAAGCATTATTATTATATTTCCTTGTTCATGATAATTGTCTTTATTCATGCTATAATTGTGTTATCCGGGAATCATAATACATGTGTGAATAACAGACATCAACATGTCCCTAGTGAGCCTCTAGTTGACTAGCTCGTTGATCAACAGATAGTCATGGTTTCCTGACTATGGACACTGGATGTCATTGATAACGAGATCACATCATTAGGAGAATGATGTGATGGACAAGACCCAATCCTAAACATAGCACAAGATCGTATAGTTCGTTTGCTAGAGTTTTCCAATGTCAAGTATCTTTTCCTTAGACCATGAGATCGTGTAACTCCCGGATACCGTAGGAGTGCTTTGGGTATGCCAAACGTCAGAACGTAACCGGGTGACTATAAAGGTAGACTACGGGTATCTCCGAAAGTGTCTGTTGGGTGACATGGATCAAGACTGGGATTTGTCACTCCGTATGACGGAGAGGTATCACTGGGCCCACTCGGTAATGCATCATCATAATGAGCTCAGAGTGACCAAGTGTCTGGTCACGGGATCATGCATTACGGTACGAGTAAAGTGACTTGCCGGTAACGAGATTGAACGAGGTATTGGGATACCGACGATCGAATCTCGGGCAAGTAACATATCGATAGACAAAGGGAATAGCGTACGGGGTTGATAGAATCCTCGACATCGTGGTTCATCCGATGAGATCATCATGGAGCATGTGGGAGCCAACATGGGTATCCAGATCCCGCTGTTGGTTATTGACCGGAGAGTCGTCTCGGTCATGTCTGCTTGTCTCCCGAACCCGTAGGGTCTACACACTTAAGGTTCAGTTACGCTAGGGTTGTAGGGATATGTATATGCAGTAACCCTAATGTTGTTCGGAGTCCCGGATGAGATCCCGGACGTCACGAGGAGTTCCGGAATGGTCCGGAGGTAAAGATTTATATATGGGAAGTCCTGTTTCGGGCATTGGGACAAGTTTCGGGGTTATCGGTATTGTACCGGGACCACCGGAAGGGTCCCGGGGGTCCACTGGGTGGGTCCACCTGTCCCGGGGGGCCACATGGGCTGTAGGGGGTGCGCCTTGGCCTACATGGGCCAAGGGCACCAGCCCCACATAGGCCCATGCGCCTAGGGTTTG
>NC_041385.1:738729586-738775862 GCF_002162155.2 Triticum dicoccoides
TTCAGCTGTAAGATGGAGGAAAACAGTTCTGTCAGTGAGCACATACTCACTATGTCTGGGTTGCATAACCGCTTGACTCAGCTGGGAGTTAATCTCCCGGATGATGCGGTCATTGACAGAATCCTCCAGTCGCTTCCACCAAGCTACAAGAGCTTTGTGATGAACTTCAATATGCAGGGGATGGAAAAGACCATTCCTGAAGTATTTGCTATGCTGAAATCAGCAGAGGTAGAAGTCAGGAAGGAACATCAAGTGTTGATGGTCAATAAAACCACTAAGTTCAAGAAAGGCAAGGGTAAAAAGAACTTCAAGAAGGACGGCAAGGAGGTTGCCGCGCCCGGCAAGCAAGCTGCCGAGAAGAAGCCAAAGAATGGACCCAAGCCCGAGACTGAGTGCTTTTATTGCAAGGGAAGCGGTCACTGGAAGCGGAACTGCCCTAAGTACTTAGCGGATAAGAAGGCCGGCAAAACGAAAGGTATATGTGATATACATGTAATTGATGTGTACCTTACTAGTGCCCGTAGTGGCTCCTGGGTATTTGATACCGGTGCAGTTGCTCACATATGTAACTCAAAGCAGGGGCTACGGAATAAGCGGAAACTGGCAAAGGACGAGGTGACGATGCGCGTCGGGAGTGGTTCCAAGGTCAATGTGATCGCCGTCGGCACGCTACCTCTGCATCTCCCTTCGGGATTAGTTTTAAACCTTAATAATTGTTATTTAGTGCCAGCTTTGAGCATGAACATTGTATCGGGATCTCGTTTAATTCGAGATGGCAACTCTTTTAAATCTGAGAATAATGGTTGTTCCATTTTTATGAGAGATATGTTTTATGGTCATGCTCCTATGGTGAATGGTTTATTCTTTATGAATCTCGAACGTGATGCTACACATGTTCATAATGTGAGTACCAAAAGAAGTAAGGTTGATAATGATAGTCCCACATACTTGTGGCACTGCCGCCTTGGTCACATAGGTGTCAAACGCATGAAGAAGCTCCATGCTGATGGACTTTTAGAGTCTCTTGATTATGAATCATTTGACACGTGCGAACCATGCCTTATGGGTAAAATGACCAAGACTCCGTTCTCAGGAACAATGGAGCGAGCAACCGACTTATTGGAAATCATACATACTGATGTGTGCGGTCCGATGAGTGTTGAGGCTCGCGGTGGCTATCGTTATGTTCTCACCCTCACTGATGATTTAAGTAGGTACGGGTATATCTACTTAATGAAACACAAGTCTGAAACCTTTGAAAAGTTCAAGGAATTTCAGAGTGAGGTTGAAAATCAACGTGACAGGAAAATCAAGTTTCTACGATCAGATCGTGGAGGAGAATACTTGAGTCACGAGTTTGGGGCACACTTAAGAAAATGTGGAATAGTTTCACAACTCACGCCGCCTGGAACACCTCAGCGTAATGGTGTGTCCGAACGTCGTAATCGCACTCTGTTAGATATGGTGCGATCTATGATGTCTCTTACCGATTTACCGCTTTCTTTTTGGGGCTATGCTTTAGAGACTGCCACATTCACTTTAAATAGGGCTCCGTCGAAATCCGTTGAGACGACACCGTATGAATTATGGTTTGGGAAGAAACCTAAGCTGTCGTTTCTAAAAGTTTGGGGATGCGATGCTTATGTCAAGAAACTTCAACCTGAAAAGCTCGAACCCAAGTCGGAAAAATGCGTCTTCATAGGATACCCAAAAGAAACTATTGGGTACACCTTCTACCTCAGATCCGAAGGCAAGATCTTTGTTGCCAAGAATGGGTCCTTTCTAGAGAAAGAGTTTCTCTCGAAAGAAGTAAGTGGGAGGAAAGTAGAGCTTGATGAAGTATTACCTCTTGAACCGGAAAATGGCGCAACTCAAGAAAATGTTCCTGAGGTGCCTGCACCGACTAGAGAGGAAGTTAATGATCAAGATACTTCTGATCAAGCCCCTACTGAAATTCGAAGGTCCACAAGGACACGTTCCGCACCAGAGTGGTACGGCAACCCTGTCTTGGAAATCATGCTGTTAGACAACGGTGAACCTTCGAACTATGAAGAAGCGATGGCGGGCCCGGATTCCGACAAATGGCTAGAAGCCATGAAATCCGAGATAGGATCCATGTATGAAAACAAAGTATGGACTTTGACTGACTTGCCCATTGAGCGGCGAGCCATAGAAAATAAATGGATCTTTAAGAAGAAGACAGACGCGGATGGTAATGTGACCATCTATAAAGCTCGGCTTGTCGCTAAGGGTTATCGACAAGTTCAAGGGGTTGACTACGATGAGACTTTCTCACCGGTAGCGAAGCTGAAGTCCGTCCAAATCATGTTAGCAATTTCCGCATTCTATGATTACGAAATATGGCAAATGGACGTCAAAACGGCATTCCTTAATGGTTTCCTTAAGGAAGAATTGTATATGATACAGCCGGAAGGTTTTGTCGATCCTAAGAATGCTGACAAAGTGTGCAAGCTCCAACGCTCGATTTATGGGCTGGTGCAAGCATCTCGGAGTTGGAACATTCGCTTTGATGAGATGATCAAAGCGTTTGGGTTTACACAGACTTATGGAGAAGCCTGCGTTTACAAGAAAGTGAGTGGGAGCTCTGTAGCATTTCTCATATTATATGTAGATGACATACTTTTGATGGGAAATGATATAGAACTCTTGGACAGCATCAAGGCCTACTTGAATAAAAGTTTTTCAATGAAGGACCTTGGAGAAGCTGCTTATATATTAGGCATCAAAATCTATAGAGATAGATCGAGACGCCTCATAGGTCTTTCACAAAGCACATACCTTGATAAGATATTGAAGAAGTTCAATATGGATCAATCCAAGAAGGGGTTCTTGCCTGTGTTACAAGGTATGAAATTGAGTTCAGCTCAATGTCCGACTACGGCAGAAGATATAGAAGAGATGAGCGTCATCCCCTATGCCTCAGCCATAGGTTCTATTATGTATGCCATGCTGTGTACCAGACCTGATGTTAACCTTGCCGTCAGTTTGGTAGGAAGGTACCAAAGTAATCCCGGCAAGGAACACTGGACAGCGGTCAAGAATATCCTGAAGTACCTGAAAAGGACTAAGGAAATGTTTCTCGTTTATGGAGGTGACGAAGAGCTCGTCATAAAGGGTTACGTCGACGCTAGCTTCGACACAGATCTGGATGACTCTAAGTCACAAACTGGATACGTGTATATTTTGAATGGTGGGGCAGTAAGCTGGTGCAGTTGCAAGCAAAGCGTCGTGGCGGGATCTACATGTGAAGCGGAGTACATGGCAGCCTCGGAGGCAGCACATGAAGCAATATGGGTGAAGGAGTTCATCACCGACCTAGGAGTCATACCCAATGCGTCGGGGCCGATCAAGCTCTTCTATGACAACACTGGAGCTATTGCACTTGCCAAGGAGCCCAGGTTTCACAAGAAGACAAGGCACATCAAGCGTCGCTTCAACTCCATTCGTGAAAATGTTCAAGATGGAGACATAGAGATTTGTAAAGTACATACGGACCTGAATGTAGCAGATCCGTTGACTAAACCTCTCCCTAGAGCAAAACATGATCAACACCAGAATTCCATGGGTGTTCGATTCATCACAATGTAACTAGATTATTGACTCTAGTGCAAGTGGGAGACTGTTGGAAATATGCCCTAGAGGCAATAATAAAAGCATTATTATTATATTTCCTTGTTCATGATAATTGTCTTTATTCATGCTATAATTGTGTTATCCGGGAATCGTAATACATGTGTGAATAACAGACATCAACATGTCCCTAGTGAGCCTCTAGTTGACTAGCTCGTTGATCAACAGATAGTCATGGTTTCCTAACTATGGACACTGGATGTCATTGATAACGAGATCACATCATTAGGAGAATGATGTGATGGACAAGACCCAATCCTAAACATAGCACAAGATCGTATAGTTCGTTTGCTAGAGTTTTCCAATGTCAAGTATCTTTTCCTTAGACCATGAGATCGTGTAACTCCCGGATACCATAGGAGTGCTTTGGGTATGCCAAACGTCACAACGTAACTGGGTGACTATAAAGGTAGACTACGGGTATCTCCGAAAGTGTCTGTTGGGTGACATGGATCAAGACTGGGATTTGTCACTCCGTATGACGGAGAGGTATCACTGGGCCCACTCGGTAATGCATCATCATAATGAGCTCAGAGTGACCAAGTGTCTGGTCACGGGATCATGCATTACAGTACGAGTAAATTGACTTGCCGGTAACGAGATTGAACGAGGTATTGGGATACCGACGATCGAATCTCGGGCAAGTAACATATCGATAGACAAAGGGAATAGCGTACGGGGTTGATAGAATCCTCGACATCGTGGTTCATCCAATGAGATCATCGTGGAGCATGTGGGAGCCAACATGGGTATCCAGATCCCGCTGTTGGTTATTGACCGGAGAGTCGTCTCGGTCATGTCTGCTTGTCTCCCGAACCCGTAGGGTCTACACACTTAAGGTTCAGTTACGCTAGGGTTGTAGGGATATGTATATGCAGTAACCCGAATGTTGTTCGGAGTCCCGGATGAGATCCCGGACGTCACGAGGAGTTCCGGAATGGTCCGGAGGTAAAGATTTATATATGGGAAGTCCTGTTTCGGGCATCGGGACAAGTTTCGGGGTTATCGGTATTGTACCGGGACCACCGGAAGGGTCCCGGGGGTCCACCGGGTGGGTCCACCTGTCCCGGGGGGCCACATGGGCTGTAGGGGGTGCGCCTTGGCCTACATGGGCCAAGGGCACCAGCCCCACATAGGCCCTTGCGCCTAGGGTTTGAGGGGGAAAGAGTCCTAGGAGGGGAAGGCACCTCCTAGGTGCCTTGGGGGGGAGGGAAACCCCCCTTGGCCGCCGCACCCCCTAGGAGATTGGATCTCCTAGGGCCGGCCACCCCCCCTTGGCCCTCCTATATATAGTGGGGGGAGAGGAGGGACTTCATACCTGAACGCCTTGGCCTTTGGTTGCCTCCTTCTCCCTCCCCAACACCTCCTCCACCTCCATAGTGCTTAGCTAAGCTCTGCCGGAGTACTGCAGCTCCATCAACACCACGCCGTCGTGCTGCTGCTGGTGCCATCTCCCTCAACCTCTCCTCCCTCCCTTGCTGGATCAAGAAGGAGGAGACGTGGCTGTTCCGTACGTGTGTTGAACGCGGAGGTGCCGTCCGTTCGGCGCTGGTCATCGGTGATTTGGATCACGTCGAGTACGACTACATCATCACTGTTCTTTTGAACGCTTCCGCTCGCGATCTACAAAGGTATGTAGATGCATCTAATCACTCGTTGCTAGATGAACTCCTAGATGATCTTGGTGAAACGAGTTGGAAAATTTTTGTTTTCTGCAACGTTACCCAACACATACATCAAGTGTTCTCAAATCCTCAAAGACTCAGTCCGATAAGATAACTTCAAAGGGAAAACTCAATCCATTACAAGAGAGTAGAGGGGGAGAAACATCATAAGATCCAACTATAATAGCAAAGCTCGCGATACATCAAGACCGTGCCATAGAGAGAACACGAGAGAGAGAGATCAAACACATAGCTACTGGTACATACCCTCAGCCTCGAGGGTGAACTATTCCCTCCTCATCATGGAGAGCGCCGGGATGATGAAGATGGCCACCGGTGAGGGATCCCCCTCCGGCAGGGTGCCGGAACAGGCTCCTGAGAGGTTTTTGGTGGCTACAGAGGCTTGCGGCGGCGAAACTCCCGATCTATCTTCCTCTCTGATGTTTTTAGGGTACGTGGACTTATATAGGCGAAAGAAGTAGGTCGGGGGAGCCTCGAGGGGGCCAGGAGACAGGGTGGGTGGGCGCGCCCTCCTATCTCCTGGCTTCCTCGAACCTTCCCTGGCTTGAACTCCAAGTCTCCTGGATCATATCCTTTCCAAAAATCACGCTCCCGAAGGTTTCATTCCGTTTGGACTCCGTTTGATATTCCTTTTCTTCGAAATACTGAAACAGGCAATAAAACAGCAATACGGGCTGGGCCTCCGGTTAATAGGTTAGTCCCAGAAGTAATATAAAAGTGTACAATAAAGCCTGTAATCATTCAAAACAGATAATAAAATAGCATGAATGCTTCATAAATTATAGATACGTTGGAGACGTATCAGCATCCCCAAGCTTAATTCCTACTTGTCCTCGAGTAGGTAAATGATAAAGAAAGAATTTATGAAGTGTGAATGCTAGCAGGTGCACAAGTTTGATCAATGATAATTTCAATCACCTTTTCTAGCATGATTATATGTCATAACAGTAGTCCATCTCATAAAAATCTTCACGATCAAGTAACAAGCTATTCACATGTTAAAGCATAGACCATAAACTTTCTTGAAAACTAGCAAACTTCATTCTTAGTCATCAAACAATTGCAATTCATCTTATTTATAGGAGGGTCTATGTCAGAGGTTTGATTTAGCAAACTCCACATACTCAACTATCATATAGTCTTCTACAATTGCTAACACTCACGCAATACTTGTGGTTATGAAGTCTTAATCGAACACTGAGAAATATAGGGGCTTATAGTGTTGCCTCCCAGCGTATTTTCTCCGCACTAATAAGTCATGCATATTTAGAGAGCAATTTTTATTGCTTGCACCGATGACACTTACTTGAAGGATCTTACTCAATCCATAGGTAGGTATGGTGGACTCTCATGGCAAAAACTGGGTTTAAGGATATTTGGAAGCACAAGTAGTATCTCTACTTGGTGCAAGGAATTTTGGCTAGCATGAGGGGGAAAGGCAAGCTCAACATGTTTGAATGATCCATGATAATATACTTTAACTGAGATGTGAGAAAACATAACCCATTACGTTGTCTTCTTTGTCCAACATCAACTCTTTAGCATGTCATACTTAATGAGTGCTCACAATTATAAAAGATGTCTAAGATAGTATATTTATATGTGAAATCTCTCTTCCTTCAATATTGTTTCATGAATTGTTCAAATGACCAATACAATGCTTGCTAACCTTCAATAAATTTACAACCTCTACTTCTTAGATGTGAAGTCATTACTCCCCATGGATAAGCAAATGAAACATATATAATTTCAGATTTATGACATTCAACTCATTCAACCATTTACTCATAGGGTATGAGTGAAGCACACGAGTAAATGATAAACTACTCCAAAAATATAAGTGAAGATCAATGAGTAGCTAAATAATTATGTAACTATGTGAAGACTCTCTCTCATTTAATAATTTCAGATCTTGGTATTTTATTCAAACAACAAACAAAACAAAATAAAACGACATTGCAAGGATAGCACAACTCATGTGAAGAAGCAAAAACTTAGGCTCAACCGAAACTAACCGATAGTTGTTGAACAAGAGAGGTGAGATGCCTAACGGGGCATCCCCAAGCTTAGATGCTTGAGACTTCTTGAAATATTATCTTGGGGTGCCTTGGGCATCCCCAAGCTTGAAATTTTGTGTCTCCTTAATTCCTCTCATATCATGGTTTCTCTTTCTATCAAAAGCTTCATCCACACCAAACTCAACAAGAACTTGTGAGATAGGTTAGTATAAACCAATGCAAAACCTTATCATTTTCTACTGTAACAAATCACTAAGATTATTATTAAACATTTCATACTAAATGCCTCTGCATATTTAACACTCCTATCCTTAAATAGAATCATTAAACAAGCAAACATATGCCAAAATTGCAAACATAACAGCAATCTGCCAAAATAGTACAGTCTGTAAAGAATGCAAGATTCATCATACTTCACTAACTCCAAAAATTATGAGAAAAATACTATGCTGTAGAAGATTTATCAGATCTAAATATGCAAAAAGTTTCAACATTATATCATTCTCTGACTTTTCTCGGGAATTTTTGCAACAGCGGTAAACTTTCTGTTTTCAAACAGCAACATGTATACTAGCAAAATAAGCATGGTAAAGGCTATCCTTGACATTTTTATTGAAAATATAGATGCAAAACATTATTCTAAATAACAGCAATCAAATACTAATAAAATAAAATGACGCTCCAAGCAAAACACATATCATGTGGTGAATAAAAATATAGCTCCAAGTAAAGTCACCGATGAACGAAGACGAAAGAGGGGATGCCTTCCGGGGCATCCCCAAGCTGAGTTGCTTGGTTGTCCTTGAATATTACCTTGGGGTGCCTTGGGAATACCCAAGCTTAGGCTCTTGCCACTCCTTATTCAATAGCCCATCGAATCTTTACCCAAAACTTGAAAACTTCAACCACACCAAACTTAACAGAAAACTCGTAAGCTCCGTTAGTAAAAGAAAACAAACCACCACTTTAATGTACTGTAATGAACTCATTATAAATTCATATTGGTGTTAAACCTACTGTATTCCAACTTCTCTATGGTTCACACCCTCCGATGCTACTCATAGATTCATCAAAATAAGCAAACAACACATAGAAAACAGAATCTGTCAAAAACAGAACAGTCTGTAGTAATCTGTATCAAACGTATACTTCTGGAAGCCCAAAAATTCTGAAATAAATTTTTAGACCTTAGAAATTTGGCTATTAACTATATTAAAAAAGAATCAACCTAAAAGCACTCTCCAGTAAAAAATGGCAGCTAATATCATGAGCGCTAAAGTTTCTGTTTTTTACAGCAAGATCATAAAGACTTCACCCAAGTCTTCCCAAAGGTTCTACTTGGCACAAACACTAATTAAAACATAAAAACACATCTAACCAGAGGCTAGATGAATTATTTATTACTAAACAGGAACAAAAAGCAAGGAACAAAAATAAGGTCGGGTTGCCTCCCAACAAGCGCTTTTCTTTAATGCCTTTCTAGCTAGGCATGATGATGGCAATGATGCTCACATAAAAGATAAGAATTGAAACATAAGGAGAGCATCATGAAGAATATGAATAGCACATTTAAGTCTAACACACTTCCTATGCATAGGGATTTTGTGAGCAAATAACCTATGGGAACAATAATCAACTAGCATAGGAAGGTAAAACAAGCATAGCTTCAAAATTTTCAACACATAGAGAGGGAACTTGACATTATTGCAATTCTCACAAGCATATGTTCCTCCCTCATAATAATTTTCAGTAGCATCATGAATGAATTCAACAATATAACCAGCACCTAAAGCATTCTTTTCATGATCTACAAGCATAGAAAATTTCCTACTCTCCACATAAGCCAAATTCTTCTCATTCGGAATGGTGGGAGTATCATAAGAGACTCGAATTGATACGACCAGTTTCGCCTATAGTCGGACAAACGACAACGACGACGTACAAGATACCCACCAGGATCAAGTTATTATTGCTCCATTAGTTACTGTTAATGATGTATATGTGCCAAACTATACTAGCGTTGATAAAAAATACACGGAAAAGATTGCAAAATTAGTTGAAGTTACATGCATGCATACTATGGTATTGGCGGAGATGCACTCGCTTAAGAAAGAGGAAAAATAAGATGTTGGACGTGCATGCATTACGTGGGGAGAGATACATGTGTGTACATGGAAAGAAGGATTACACTAGCATGTTTGATCAAGGTGTGCATCAATCTGGTTATTTTTTTTGGTTGCTACATCCGAAACATGTCCAAGTTATATATGTCCAGGAGATTTGTTTTCTTGAGATTAATCACGGAATCATAAGCTGCTATTATTTCTCACGATTAAGGCCGGCGGAGCTAGAGGTGCAGGTCAGCAGGTTTAAATGGTGGAGATTATTTTCCTTGTGCGATCAGGGTTGGGGTCCACCAGACCGACAGTTCACGTATGGCACGGAGATGGCGCACAATATGAGTCGTTTGTTAGTTTTAGAAATAAAAGGAAACTGCCGAGATGTAAAAGGCTATTACGTTTATATTTTAGGAGAGTCCAGATTTTATTTGAGTTAGAGATAGAAGGTCGGTTTGCTTTTCAAGGTAAGTTAGATGGTCGGCTACTATATAAATCCATGATGCGTTCAATTTAAGGAGGTTATTTTTGGATAAAATAGACACGATGTGTTTTTAAGGGTAGACACCCGTATCAAGTTTTAGAGGGATCTTTAAAAAACCTCTGTGTTGCGATTTCTTTGTAGAAATTGTTTTTGAGCGTGAGTATCTTCGTCGAGATTGGTTTTCTCGTGTTGGGCCGCAAGGTTCAAACCCTCTACTTCGTGTACATCGCGTGCACGGGCGAGAGGTTGCTATTGGTGGTGGTGGAGTGTCGTGAAAGATCGGGCCGCAACAACCGATCGGATCTCACTACGAGGTTCGGTCGACATCAGGTGGTATTCAGAGCATCAAGTTGTTCACGACACTATGGAGAAGATGGCGAACACGCCGTCATTAAGGAAGTTAAGCTATGGATTTGAGTTAGAGGAGGAAGGCCGCTGGACCGGACTTTTTCATACTCGTGTTGTGGTGAGAGAAAGATCATGTGCCATGACGATCAACCACATGAGTTTGATGAACGCTGCAAGCATTGAAATGGTGGAGAAGTTGGAGCTACGGACAACACCACTACCACGTCCATACTTATTGCGCTGGGGTGATGGAGATCTCGCTGTCACTCAATAAACGAAGGTACCGTTTTTGTTGGGAATTTTTTTTGTGACGTTTTGTGTGACGTGATACCCGTGTCGATGATTTCATGTCACTTGCTATTGGGAGAGCCATGGTACAAGGAATATCGTGCTACATATGACCATCTCACATACATGTATCATATCATTGGGGGTAAAAAGTATGATCTTGTGTGTATGCCGCAACAGTTTTTTATTGCCTGGAGGAAAGATCACCTGGAGAGGTTAAAAGAAAAGGAAGAAACAACGGAAAAGCAGGTCGAAGCTACTGAACTTTTAACCTCAAAAATCAAGATAGATGTAATTGCTCAAGATGAGGACCCGAAACCGAGGACGGTATTGTTTCAAGGCGGAGAGGATGATACGACCAGTTTCGCCTGTAGTGGGACAAACGACAATGACGACGTACAAGCTACCCACCAGGATCAAGTTATTATTGCTCCATTAGTTACTGTTAATGATGTATATGTGCCAAACTATACTAGCGTTGATAAAAAATACACGGAAAAGGTTGCAAAATTAGTTGAAGTTACATGCATGCATACTATGGTATTGGCGGAGATGCACTCGCTTAAGAAAAAGGAAAATAAGATGTTGGACGTGCATGCATTACGTGGGGAGAGATACATGTGTGTACATGGAAAGAAGGATTACACTAGCATGTTTGATCAAGGTGTGCATCAATCTGGTTATTTCTTTTGGTTGCTACATCCGAAACATGTCCAAGTTATATACGTCGAGATTTGTTTTCTTGAGATTAATCACGGAATCATAAGCTGCTATTATTTCTCATGATTAAGGCCGGCGGAGCTAGAGGTGCAGGTCAGCAGGTTTAAATGGTGGAGATTATTTTCCTTGTGCGATCAGGGTTGGGGTCCACCAGACCGGCAGTTCACGTATGGCACGGAGATGGCGCACAGTATGAGCCGTTTGTTAGTTTTAGGAATAAAAGGAAACTGCCGAGATGTAAAAGGCTATTACGTTTATATTTTAGGAGAGTCCAAATTTTAATTGAGTTAGAGATAGAAGGTCGGTTTGCTTTTCAAGGTAAGTTAGATGGTCGGCTACTATATAAAGCCATGATGCGTTCAATGTAAGGAGGTTATTTTTGGATAAAATAGACACGATGTGTTTTTAAGGGTAGACACCCGTATCAAGTTTTAGAGGGATCTTTAGAAAACCTCTGTGTTGCGATTTGTTTGTAGAAATTGTTTTTGCGCGTGAGTACCTTCGTCGAGATTGGTTTTCTCGTGCTGGGCCGCAAGGTTCAAACCCTCTACTTCGTGTACATCGCGTGCACGGGCGAGAGGTTGCTATTGGTGGTGGTGGAGTGTCGTGAAAGATCGGGCCGCAACAACCGATCAGATCTCACTACGAGGTTCGGTCGACATCAGGTGGTATTCAGAGCATCAAGTTGTTCACGACACTATGGAGAAGATGGCGAACACGCCGTCATTAAGGAAGTTAAGCTATGGATTTGAGTTGGAGGAGGAAGGCCGCTGGACCAGACTTTTTCATACTCGTGTTGTGGTGAGAGAAAGATCATGTGCCATGACGATCGACCACATGAGTTTGATGAACGCTGCAAGCATTGAGATGGTGGAGAAGTTGGAGCTACGGACAACACCACTACCACGTCCATACTTATTGCGCTGGGGTGATGGAGATCTCGCTGTCACTCAACAAACGAAGGTACCGTTTTTGTTGGGAATTTCTTTTGTGACGTTTTGTGTGACGTGATACCCGTGTCGATGATTTCATGTCACTTGCTATTGGGAGAGCCGTGGTACAAGGAATATCGTGCTACATATGACCATCTCACATACATGTATCATATCATTGGGGGTAAAAAGTGTGATCTTGTGTGTATGCCGCAATAGTTTTTTATTGCCTGGAGGAAAGATCACCTGGAGAGGTTAAAAGAAAAGGAAGAAACAACGGAAAAGCAGGTCGAAGCTACTGAACTTTTAACCTCAAAAATCAAGATAGATGTAATTGCTCAAGATGAGGACCCGAAACCGAGGACGGTTTTGTTTCAAGGCAGAGAGGATGATACGACCAGTTTCGCCTGTAGTCGGACAAACGACAACGACGAAGTACAAGCTACCCACCAGGATCAAGTTATTATTGCTCCATTAGTTACTGTTAATGATGTAGATGTGCCAAACTATACTAGCGTTGATAAAAAATACACGGAAAAGATTGCAAAATTAGTTGAAGTTACATGCATGCATACTATGGTATTGGCGGAGATGCACTCGCTTAAGAAAGAGGAAAATAAGATGTTGGACGTGCATGCATTACGTGGGGAGAGATACATGTGTGTACATGGAAAGAAGGATTACACTAGCATGTTTGATCAAGGTGTGCATCAATCTGGTTATTTCTTTTGGTTGCTACATCCGAAACATGTCCAAGTTATATATGTCCAGGAGATTTGTTTTCTTGAGATTAATCACGGAATCATAAGCTGCTATTATTTCTCACGATTAAGGCCGGCGGAGCTAGAGGTGGAGGTCAGCAGGTTTAAATGGTTGAGATTATTTTCCTTGTGCGATCAGGGTTGGGGTCCACCAGACCGGCAGTTCACGTATGGCACGGAGATGGCGCACAGTATGAGTCGTTTGTTAGTTTTAGGAATAAAAGGAAACTGCCGAGATGTAAAAGGCAATTACGTTTATATTTTAGGAGTGTCCAGATTTTATTTGAGTTAGAGATAGAAGGTCGGTTTGCTTTTCAAGGTAAGTTAGATGGTCGGCTACTATATAAAGCCATGATGCGTTCAATGTAAGGAGGTTATTTTTGGATAAAATAGACACAATGTGTTTTTAAGGGTAGGCACCCGTATCAAGTTTTAGAGGGATCTTTAGAAAACCTCTGTGTTGCGATTTCTTTGTAGAAATTGTTTTTGCGCGTGAGTACCTTCGTCAAGATTGGTTTTCTCGTGCTGGGCCGCAAGGTTCAAACCCTCTACTTCGTGTACATCGCGTGCGCGGGCGAGAGGTTGCTATTGGTGGTGGTGAAGTGTCGTGAAAGATCGGGCCGCAACAACCGATCGGATCTCACTACGAGGTTCGGTCGACATCAGGTGGTATTCAGAGCATCAAGTTGTTCACGACACTATGGAGAAGATGGCGAACACGCCGTCATTAAGGAAGTTAAGCTATGGATTTGAGTTAGAGGAGGAAGGCCGCTGGACCGGACTTTTTCATACTCGTGTTGTGGTGAGAGAAAGATCATGTGCCATGACGATCGACCACATGAGTTTGATGAATGCTGCAAGCATTGAGATGGTGGAGAAGTTGGAGCCACGGACAACACCACTACCACGTCCATACTTATTGCGCTGGGGTGATGGAGATCTCGCTGTCACTCAACAAACGAAGGTACCATTTTTGTTGGGAAATTTTTTTTTGTGACGTTTTGTGTGACGTGATACCCGTGTCGATGATTTCATGTCACTTGCTATTGGGAGAGCCATGGTACAAGGAATATCGTGCTACATATGACCATCTCACATACATGTATCATATCATTGGGGGTAAAAAGTGTGATCTTGTGTGTATGCCGCAACAGTTTTTTATTGCCTGGAGGAAAGATCACCTGGAGAGGTTAAAAGAAAAGGAAGAAACAACAGAAAAGCAGGTCGAAGCTACTGAACTTTTAACCTCAAAAATCATGATAGATGTAATTGCTCACGATGAGGACCCGAAACCGAGGACGGTTTTGTTTCAAGGCGGAGAGGATGATACGACCAGTTTCGCCTGTAGTCGGACAAACGACAACGACGACGTATAAGCTACCCACCAGGATCAAGTTATTATTGCTCCATTAGTTACTGTTAATGATGTATATGTGCCAAACTATACTAGTGTTGATAAAAAATACACGGAAAAGATTGCAAAATTAGTTGAAGTTACATGCATGCATACTATGGTATTGGCGGAGATGCACTCGCTTAAGAAAGAGGAAAATAAGATGTTGGACGTGCATGCATTACGTGGGGAGAGATACATGTGTGTACATGGAAAGAAGGATTACACTAGCATGTTTGATCAAGGTGTGCATCAATCTGGTTATTTCTTTTGGTTGGTACATCCGAAACATGTCCAAGTTATATACGTCCAGGAGATTTGTTTTCTTGAGATTAATCACGGAATCATAAGCTGCGATTATTTCTCACGATTAAGGCCGCCGGAGCTAGAGGTGCAGGTCAGCAGGTTTAAATGGTGGAGATTATTTTCCTTGTGCGATCAGGGTTAGGGTCCACCAGACCGGCATTTCACGTATGGCACGGAGATGGCGCACAATATGAGTCGTTTGTTAGTTTTAGGAATAAAAGGAAACTGCCGAGATGTAAAAGGTAATTACGTTTATATTTTAGGAGAGTCCAGATTTTATTTGAGTTAGAGATAGAAGGTCGGTTTGCTTTTCAAGGTAAGTTAGATGGTCGGCTACTATATAAAGCCATGATGCGTTCAATGTAAGGAGGTTATTTTTGGATAAAATAGACACGATGTGTTTTTAAGGGTAGACACCCGTATCAAGTTTTAGAGGGATCTTTAGAAAACCTCTGTGTTGCGATTTCTTTGTAGAAATTGTTTTTGCGCGTGAGTACCTTCGTCGAGATTGGTTTTCTCGTGCTGGGCCGCAAGGTTCAAACATTCTACTTCGTGTACATCGCGTGCGCGGGCGAGAGGTTGCTATTGGTGGTGGTGGAGTGTCGTGAAAGATCGGGCCGCAACAACCGATCGGATCTCACTACGAGGTTCGGTCGACATCACGAATACTATAAATTGTTTCCACATTAAAAGAGTAATGTTCAGAAAAAGGGTAATCATAATCATGACATGTTTTATAAATATAATCATCACTATTTTTTATAGCATAAGTTTCATCACAATAATCATCATATGTAGCAACTTCGTTCTCATCATAATCGATTGAAACCTCTCCCAAGATAGTGGAATCATCACTAAATAAAGCTGACACTCTTCCAAATCCACTTTCATATTCATCACAATAAAATTCAACATCCTCCAAAATAGTGGGATGACTACTTACTAAAGTTGACACTCTTCCAAACCCACTTTCATCAATATAATCATCATAGGTAAGAGGCATGCTATCATCATAACAACTTTGCATATCAAAACTTGGGATGCTAAAAATATCATCTTCATTAAACATAGCCTTCCCAAGCTTGGGATAAATGTTAATTTCAGCAAATATATTCTCAAATATGTCATCCTCATCAAGCATAGCTTCCCCAAGCTTGGGCCTTTTCATATCATAAGCGTAATCACTCTCATCATTTAAAATATGGATAACACCAATAGTATAGCAATTATCATCGTCACAATGAGTAGTAGGAGCAACATCATTTGGGAGGGATACCTTTTTACTTTTGTTGCTTCTTATTTTCTTTTTCTTCTTCACATTATGTGTGGGTTTAAACTTCTTTATTTATGGGATTGGTTGAATAGAAAGCTCCTCCTCGTTACCTGATTCATCATAAGAAATAATAGGAGGATATTGGGAGGAACCTAAGCCTCCACGCCAATATTTCAGGCCTGGGTAATGGTAGCGGAGCGGATTAACTGTCCAGCTCCGCTTCCTGAAGATCCAGAATTGCCTCTTCTAATGAAGATGTTGTTTCCGGCACCCTATGATGTGCCGGAGAAGAAGGCCAAGAAGATGGCCACGGGGACCAGAGATGGCCTCCAGCGCAAGGTGATATCGGACTCAACGTCCGAAGACACCAAGTCACACTCCTCCTCCAAAGACGAGGAGGAGGAAGAGGAAATCCACCCCCCCTACCGGGGGAGCAAGAAGAGGAAGGCCACCCCTCAGGGGAAGGCCAAGATGTCCAAGAAGGGGAAAACCTTCCTTCCGGACTATTCCACCGCCGCCACCTACAGCGGCGAGGAGTGGGAACCTAGGGTCAAGCCCCTGGCCAAGTCGTAAGTATTCGAACACGATAGTATTTCTGGTGTATTTGCTATATCGCTTCTCATCACGCAAAACGTGCATCTGCAGCCCGACCAAATCCAACATCGAGATATCCTCCTCTTCGGAGGGGTGTCTAGACCCGGCGGCAATGGACAGCGATTCGCTTCCAACGGCCTCCTCCCCCAAGACCGCGGACAACATCGAGGTGTTGTCCCGAAGGATATCCGGCCAAGGGGAGACAGTTCCGGAGACGCCTTCAGGCGAGATCCCGGTCACCGGACACGTGGGGAGAAAGACCCCCACAGACTCCAATAATGGGGACTGCAGCCAGTTTGGCCCCCAGCCGAATACGGCTCCGAAAACTCGAGTGGTTCCGGATTCAGGCAAGCCACCTCTCCCTAAGGGGGCGAGCCGCCTGTACCGATGACCTCTGTCCATCCAGAGGCATCGGACAGTTTATTGGGAGCGCTTTGCGGCACTTCCCTTGATGAAGAACACCGTACTCTTGATTGAGAAAGTTCGGTCCACCAAAAGCAGATTAACTGAAGCCTACACTAGCCTTCTAACAGGCTTTGAGGTAAGTAATAGAATTGTGAGAAAATATCACAACATAGATAGTAGCCCTTGATGCTCTGTTAGGTGTTCGGAAGGAAAAGCCGAACAGAGGATCAAATAATGTTCGCAGGAGTCTAATAGAAGATGTTTTTATGTGAATAAGCAGGCATCGCTGCTGGCCGCTGCCACTCGTACTGCGGAGGTCTATGGACTAAAGCAGGACCTGGAGTGGACTGAGGGAGAGCTTGGCCTCGTGAAGAGGCAGCTCGAGGAAAGTCAAGGTATGCAATGCCTCATCTGTATATATATATGTATAAAGGATAGATGGTTTTACTTGATAGAAGTGTCTTGACCTTTTATAGGGGCCATGACCGAAGTGGCGGCCTTGAAGAAGGCGTTGTCCGAGGCCGAAGACAAAGCGGACAAGGTACGCACTGAGCGCGAGAAGCAAGAGGCCCGGGTCAACGAGGTCCAACAAGAGCTCCAGGATTTCGTCCAGAAATACAAGTCCTTGGAGCGTGACTCTAAGACTCAAGAGTCCGAGCTTGCTAAGGCCCTCCAGAGCGCGCAAGGTGCCAAGGCCAAATCCTAGAAGGCCCTCCAGGAGATCCAGGCGGCCGAGAAGATTGTGGTGGGTAAGGCATTCATTATGCAAAGCAAGCATGTGAAGGAGACGTTCCTTTTACTTACCCGAATTTGGAGTTCTCCAGGAGCGTTTGCAGATCTGCCGCGCAACATATCTGATGCCGCGGAATTCTACCGAGCCGAGGAAGGGAGCTCAACGGAGAAGCTGTTCTGGTCTCAATATATTGGGACGGAACATCTGATGCCCTTAAGCGACCAGCTGAAGCAACTGGTCGAGCTGCACAAGGCAGCCGAACTGGCCATGAAGGACTTCATAGTCCAGCTGTGGCCTGCCAAGCCAATGCCCAACAGCTACTTCAGTCTCGTGAAGCGGCTCGTGAGTGCCTGCCCCCGACTGGAGGTCATAAAGTGGTTGGTTTGCATTGAAGGTGCACGGATGGCTTTCTCCCGCGCAAAAGTGCACTGGGCGAAGATGGATGCCGAAAAGCTGATGACCGAGGGGCCACCGGAGGGCAAGGAGCACCGCCGACCCGAAAAATATTATGAAAGCGTCTTGAAGGGCTCCCGCCTTGTGGCGGAGCAATGTACAAAGGATGTAATATTTGAATGAATACATTCATTTTATCCTGTAATATGAAACAAGTTCATTTGCGCAATATAATGCTTGTTGATTTAAAATTTTACCTCATGTGCGGCCATTTACAAAATCTGAGAGTTGGCAAGTCGTCGGCTTCTGCCCCCCATGTAACTAGCACAAAGGTGTTCGGGATAAATCTAAACACTCTTTATCCAAGTCTTTGGTCCTTTAAGGAGGTGTTTAGCACAAAGAACAAGGCAATCAGACTTATAAAGCTTTATCACCCTCACTTGGCCATAGAAGTTCTATAATTTTAAATTTTGGCGCAACCCCTGGTATTCGAAAGGCCGAACTTGGGGCGCTATACACGCCTAAACCGGACAAAGACCGATTCCTCGCATAAAGCGGAAAGAATCTTTAAGGATTTGAGACCTCTCGAACAACGACCAACTCTCGCCGCATCATGACAGTCAGTTTTCGGCTTTCTCTACTGAGGTGCTCGTCCTAAAGAACTGGGACACAATCGCAGTAGTTCTCCCTGTGCCGCCTTAGCCGATATAGCAGAACGTAAGGTAGCAAAACATGGGAGCTGGGCAATCCCAACATTTGACCCAAGACATGATTCGGAGCTGATGCATATAATGCTATAAATTTGGGGTGCCGCACTGTCAAAAGTGTTCGGACTTTCCTGCCGTGTTATGGGGTACACTGAAGCCCCTGGCGAACTAAACGTACCAGAATGTACAGGTGCAATTTTGTAATAAATACGCAGTCAAGGAAAATGAATGAAATAATAAGCTGATGTTGTAAATTGTTTTCCATTGTTATTTGAATGATACGTCAAGGCGTATGTATACAAGTAGTGTGATAAGCAAGTAGGGCTATTTGACATGCCTTTACCAAGAGCGAGCTGCATGCGGATATGTAAAACAGGTATAATGATCGTTAGCAAAGACCACCTGGGGATTCCCTTGTATCTACAAGCTCCTTGATTCTTTGGTATGTCCGTCCCGCGATGGGTCCGATGATCAGGTTACCAGAAGAGCCTCACGAAGATAAGAACCTGAAAGAGAGAAAAAGGGGAAGGTATGCCGATCCTGGGGCGGTTGAACCGCATTGTGGACCGCTGTCTAGATGTGCCTCCATCTGTGCCCATGGTATTTTGAGTGCGTAATTATGTACGCGCGGCACAATCTTCACCGCTTAACTGGGACTAGGACGGAGGCCGAATTGCTAGACGAGCTCTAGACGGGCCGGACGATCCTGTTGCAGAGTACTCCAGACTCGCTTGATAGTGTCTGGGGGCTTTATCGCCAAATTGGAGGTCTGCCTAAGGAGGCTGCTCTGTACTTCTGCTACAAGGGCCACGGTGTGCTCTTCCGTATGGAGAGAGCACTCTATATTTCCATTGACTGTTATAACACCAGGGGGTCCGGGCATCTTGAGCTTGAGATAGGCATAGTGTGGCACCGCATTGAATCGAGTGAATGCGGTTCGTCCAAGCAGTGCATGATAACCACTGCGGAAGGGGACGATGTCGAAGATTAACTCCTCGCTTCATAAGTTATCTGGGGATCCGAAGAGCACTTCCAGTGTGATTGAGCCTATGCAACATGCCTCTACACCTGGTATGACACCTTTGAAGGTGGTTTTGGTGGGTTTGATCCTTGAGAGATCGTTACCCATTTTACGCACTGTATCCTGATAAAGCAGGTTCAGGCTGCTGCCACTGTCCATGAGGACTCTTATGAGGTGGAATCCGTCGATGATGGGGTCAAGGACTAGTGCGACTGAGCCGCCATGACGAATACTGGTTGGATGGTCCCTGCGAACAAAGGTGATCGGACAGGAATACCATGGGTTGAACTTTGGGGCGACTGGCTCCATCGCGTAGACGTCCCTTAGTGCGCGCTTCTGCTCCTGTTTGGGAATATGGGTGGCATATATCATATTTATCGTTTTCACTTGGGGAGGAAATTTCTTCTGTCCCCCTGTGCTTAGCGGCCGGGGTTCCTCATCGTCATCACTATGCGACCCTTTTTCCTTGTTTTCGACATTTAGCTTGCCGGCCTATTTAAATACCCAACATTCTCTGTTGGTGTGGTTGGCTGGTTTATTGGGGTGCCGTGGATTTGGCATGAACGATTGAGTATGCGGTCCAGACTGGACGAACCCGGATTGTTTCTTTTAAATGGTTTTTTCCATTGACCGGGTTTGGAGCCACTGAATCTGGCATTGACGGCCGTGTCTTCGGCATTATCACCATTATTACGACGCTTCTGTCTGTTGCGTCGGGGCTTGCCGTTGCTATCCCTGGTATCTGAAGTGCCAAGATTTCTTGACGTGCTGTTGCTATGAGCCAACTAGCTATCCTCGCTCGCACAAAAGCGGGTCATGAGTGTCGTGAGGGCTGCCATGGACTTCGGCTTCTCTTGGCCGAGGTGTCGGGCAAGCCACTCGTCACGGATGTTATGCTTAAAGGCCGCTAGGGCTTCGGCGTCCGGACAATCAACAATTTTATTCTTTTTAGTTAAGAACCTAGTCCAGAATTTCCTGGCTGACTCTCCGGGCTGTTGGGTTATGTGACTTAAGTCATCAGCATCCGGTGGTCGCACATAAGTGCCCTGGAAGTTGTCAAGGAATGCGTCTTCCAGGTTCTCCCAACTGCCAATGGAGTTAGCTGGCAGGCTATTTAGCCAATGCCGAGCTGGTCCTTTGAGTTTTAGTGGGAGGTACTTGATGGCGTGTAGATCATCGCCGCGGGCCATGTGAATGTGGAGAAGGAAATCTTCAATCCACACCGCGGGATCTGTTGTCCCATCATATGGTTCTATGTTTACGGGTTTAAACCCTTCTGGGAATTCATGTTCCATTACTTCGTACATGGAGCATAGGGGGTGTGCAGCGCCTCTGTGCCGAGCTACATCGCGACGCAGTTCAGATGAATATGGTCTGCTGTATTCGGCCCAAACGGGTTTGTATTTAGTATATACGGCATGGCGGTCATTGTCACGCGTTGGGGCGCGCCCCCGTGATCCGTAGATCGATCTTGACTGTCCTGCTTTGTTTTCCAGTTCGTCTCGCATGTCATGCGTGTAGCTCCGGGCCTTGGTGTTTTTAGTTGTTCGGCGACGTGGTGCGAGCCGGGGTTCGGGCTGACACGCCACTTTGTCTCGGCCACGGGGTGGCCGGTCAGCCGCATCCTGCGCTGGTAGTATGTGGTCTAGTGCCTCATCCTCGAATTGAGGTAACAACCTACGCCTCGGGTAGCTTTTGTTTGGGCGCTCGAGTCCGTATTCCTCGGCTGCCAGGACTTCAGTCCATTTGTCAGTGAGCAGATCTTGATCAGCTTGAAGCTGCTGCTATTTTTTCTTCAGGCTCTTCGCAGTGGCTATAAGACGGTGCTTGAAGCGCTCCTGCTCGACGGGATCCTCAGGCACGATAAATTCTTCATCGCCGAGGCTCACCTCGTTTTCGGAGAGGGGCATGTAATTGTCATCCTCCGAATCTTCGTCCATTTCCTGTTCCTCGGGGCCAGCTTGCCCGTTCTCCTGTCTGGTCTGCTTGAAGCTTGGCTCGGTGGGATTGTTTTCATCTTCGGCATCATCCGGAGTGCTATTGTCTCTGGTGTCAGTATCGCTATTTTTGCTATGGCGGGGTTTAGAGCGGCGCCGTTGACGTTGGCGCTTAGGTTGCTTCTCCAGAGGGTCACCCTCTGTTGCTTCCTTTTGATCCTTGCCATTGTTTTCTTTGGGCGTATCCACCATATATAAGTCATATGATGAGGTTGCCATCCAGCGCCCTGTGGGCGGTGGTTCATGTTCTTCTCCGGCGTCGTCATCCATACCGTCGATATCTTCGGAGTCGAAATCAAGCATGTCGGTTAAGTCATCGACAGTGGCTATTAAGTGGGTGGTGGGTGGGCAACGAATTCCTTCGTCGTCCGCTTCCCACTCAAGCCGGACATAGTTTGTCGGAGAGTTCTCTGACAGGGAGAGAGACTTTAATGAATTTAGCATGTCGCCCAAGGGCGAGTGCTGAAAGATATCCGCGGAGCTAAACTCCATGATCAGCGCCCAGATCGGCGCCTAGTTAGGTACGATGAGCGCGGATGTACACGGTTCGGAACCCATGGCCGGAGACGAGTCTGAGGGTCCGACGACACAGCCCTCCTTGGAAGTGAGATCGGTGTTCGGCTCTATAGCCGCTGAGTGTGCGGCCTTCGTGGCGGGGTCTATCCACCCGTCCTCGGATGGCACGATCTGCTCCGGGTTTAGAGCCGGTGCAGCCGCAGGTGTGATCTCCTGATCGCCGTCCGATGGCAGAGCTAAGTCATGCTCACTGTGGCTATAGGAAGCACCTGTCATGGGCTCGAATCCGTCGAAGATCAAGTCTTCGCGGATGTCGGCAGTGGAGTTCAAGCTTCCAAACCTGACCTGATGGCCAGGGGCGTAGCTATCGATCTGCTCCAGATGGCCAAGCGAGCTGGCCCGTAGTGTGAAGCCGCCGAATATGAAGATCTGTCTGGGGAGGAAAACCTCACTCTGGATCGCATCGCTGTAGATGATTGAAGGGGCCATCAAGCCTTATGGTGACGACACAGTGGAACTCTCAATGAAAGCACCAATGTCAGTGTCAAAACAGGCGGATCTCGGGTAGGGGGTCCCGAACTGTGCGTCTAAGGCTAATGGTAACAGGAGGCGGGGGACACGATATTTACCCAGGTTCGGGCCCTCTCGATGGAGGTAATACCCTACTTCCTGCTTGATTGATCTTGATGATATGAGTATTACAAGAGTTGATCTACCACGAGATCGTAGAGGCTAACCCTAGAAGCTAGCCTATGATTATGATTGTTCTTGTCCTACGTACTAAACCCTCCAGTTTATATAGACACCGGAGGGGGTTAGGGTTACATTAGGTCGGTTACAGAGAAGGGAATCTACATATTTGAATCGCCTAGCTTGCCTTCCACGCAAAGGAGAGTCACACCCGGACACGGGACGAAGTCTTCAATCTTGTATCTTCATAGTCCAACAGTCCAGCATAAGCATATAGTCCGGCTGTCTGAGGACCCCCTAATCCAGGACTCCCTTCGTGAAGAAGAAAAAATATAGAATATTTCTATTTCTTTTTCTTCACCTCTATTCCTTTCTTCTTCTTCTCTTTTTTTCTTCTTTTTTCTCTTATTTATTTCTCCTCTTCTTCTCCTTTCTTCTTCTCCTTCTTCCTCTTCTTATTTTCCTTTTTTCCACTCCTTCTTTTTCTTCTTCTTCTTCCTCTTTTCTTCCTTTTCCTTATTTTACTTTTTCCTCTACACTAACCTATGCACTAACTTAAAATCGATATCTACTAATTAACAATCTAAGTAAAAAAATTAATACATATATGAAAAAAACATCGTATGCACAAAAAACATCATATGAACCTCCACCCCCTCATGTCGAAGTTATCGGGGAGGGGGTATATCGACCCCCACCCCCCCTCCGTTTTTTTATTTTTTTACTCTTCTTATTTATTTTCCTCTTCTTCCTCTCCTCTTCTTCTCCTTCTTCCTATTCTTATTATTTTCCTTTTTCTTCTCCTTCTTTTTCTTCTTCTTCCTTCTTCCTTCTTCCTAGATAAAACTTTTCTAAAAGGTAACTTTTGCATATATAAAACTTTTTCTTCTTCTTCTTCTTCTTCCTTCATCCTAGCTTCTATTCCTTCTTCCTAAATATATAAAACTTTTTAAAAAATGAAACTAACCTAAAATGCACTAAATCAGAGAACATACATAGATAAAACTTTTCAAAAAATCTAATTTTTGCATATATGAACATATATACACAGAGAACTTACATACATATATACATTTTTATAAAAATGCAAAAAACAAATCATCATATATATGAACAAAAAATCTGGGAAAAAACAGGACATATAATCATATATACACACATACATATAATCCAAAAAAATCATATATATGAAAAAAAATGAGAGGAAGGCCGGCCGGTGAACGTGGCGGCGGCGTGTGGTCGAGGCAGGTCGTGGTCGGGGCGATGGCGACGGGGTCATGGAAAAGGCGGCGTGCGCGGCGACGGCGACGGGGTCGGGGCAGGGGTGGCGCGCAAGGCGACGTCGACGGTGTCGGGGCAAGGGCGGCGCACGTGGCGATGACGACGGTGTCGGGGCAGGGGCGGCGTGATGATGGCATGGCACGGGGCGGCGTGTCAGGGCAGGGCAGGGACACGGGGTGACATCGACGACGACCTCGGGACGGCGATGGCGTCGAGGAGCAGCAGCAGCCTGGCGGCGTTCGATCGAGAGAAGAATGGCGGATGGGGAAAAATTCCTAAGTGTTGGCTTATATAGCAACCACCTTTGGTCCCGGTTCGTGGCACAAACCGGGACTAATACACCCTGTAGTCCCGGTTGGTGCCACCAACCGGGACCAAAGGTCTCTTTTCAGCAGCCCAATGTGCGGGAAGCAGAGGCCTTTGGTCCCGGTTAGTGGCACCAACCGGGACTAAAGGGTAGCATTGGTCCCGGTTAGTGCGACCAACCGGAACCAATGCTTCCCCTTTAGTCCCGGTTGGTGCCACCAACCGGGACCAAAGGCCTGGTGTTGCCTGCGTCGCAGCCAAAAGTTTAGTCCCACCTCGCTAGTTGAGAGGGGCTCGGAGAGGTTTATAGACCTCACTGCCGCTGCCCTCTCGAGCTCCTCTCTAATGCAGGCTTACAAGCCTAATATGTGTCACGCTATGCCTGTGGGCCTACTAGGCCTGCTGCGGGCCTGAGTCCTGGCCCATGGTTGGATTTCTAGTCGTATTCAGGCCGTGGTGGCCCAGTAGGTGACACTTTTTTTCTTTTTCTTTTTTGCTTTATTTATTTTATTTTGTTTATACTTACAGCAAAATACTTACTAGTTTTTCATGTAATTCTTTTTGCTTTTAGGTAATAAAAATTATAAACTTTCTTTTAGTGCCATTTATTTTCCAATTTGATTAGTTTAAATTTTAATTTTTTAAATTTGTGTGAACCACCAGTTTTTGAATAACTTTACTATAAAAATAGATTTTTGAGTGATTCTTTTTCCTGCTATTTAATATTACTGTGTTTTATCATTATATTCAAAAACATATTTTGTTATTTTAGTTTCTAACAAAAAAAAATTTATGATAATTATTTTTGCTATTAAAGTTTCTAACAAAACATTTCTTTTTGAAAATTCTTTTTTCTTTTAATATTTTGAACAGAAAATACTTTGATAATTTTAGTTGCATAAATTTTTATCTAATTTTAGTTTCAATAATACTGGAGGTTTATAAAAGTTTATTTTATTTTTACTTATTTATTAAAGTTTATTTTGTTTCTACTTATTTATTTTGTTTTCTTTTTTGCTTTTTTATTTATTTTATGAAAATTATTTGTTTTTTGCTTTATTTATTTTATTATGTTTCTAATTACTGTTGCTATTTTTATTTATTTTATTAAAGTTTACTTATTTTACTTTATTAAAGTTTATTTTGTTTCTACTTATTTATTAAAGTTTTTTTGTTTCTACTTATTTATTTTATTTTGTTTCTACTTATTTATTTTCTTTTCTTTTTTGCTTTTTTATTTATTTTTATGAAAATTCTTTTTTGCTTTTAATGTTTTACACACAAAAGCCTTCTCCCCTGGCCGGTTCATTGGTCCCGGTTCGTGGCTCGAACCAGTACTAAAGACCACCCTTTGGTCCCGGTTCAAGCCACCAACCGGGGGCAATGGTGGTGCGCCCGGAGCGAGGCCCATTGGTCTCAGTTCGTCCCACCAACCGGGACCAAAGGGGCCAGACGAACCGGACCAAAGCCCCCACGAGCACTACAAGAAATATGTCAACTAGTGACCTTTTGTCAGTGACCCTGGAAGAATTGGTCATAGATCTATGACCATTTGAGACCAATTGGTCAAAAGCTGTTCGGGGGGCTCCAAACCCTAAACCATTGCGACCATTTTGGTTAGAAAGGTCGTAGTTTCCTTACACCAAATGGTCACAAAGCAAACAGGGCTGGCCGCTGCCTTATTTCTAGTTGTTAACAACCAAAATAGATGGTCATAGCCTTGTAGATTTTGGTTGGTTGTGATGACTAGGCGCCACCTCATCAGTTTTGCCTATGTGTCATGTCCATGTGGCAGTTTTTGCCCTAGGTTGTGAAGCAACCTATATTTCTGTCATTCCAAAAATTCCCAAAAAAATCTCATAAATTGTTTGGATCATATCTTCATCAAATATGTCAAAAACCTTCCTTGCCTAGTTCAAAAATAACTCAACAATATTCATTTTCCTATTCTGTTCAGAGTAGCACTTTGTGAAGGAAGTGTTATTTATATATTCTTGATTTCCCTAAAATTTGTGAAGATGGTCTTCTTAGTAACTGATCATCCTCAGCCAAAACTCATGCCCATTAGCCATGTGCATTTCCCGTACCGCAAATCAAACACTTGGCTGCTTATTCATGTTTGAGCATCGATCGGTCTCCTCGTGAGAATCTTATGTTATAATTTTCTTCCTAGCATCTACCTGGGGAGTGAACAACCCACTAGACATGCCTAGGCTTCCCAGAACGCATGACAACACCACGGTCACGCGGTGACCACGCGGCGGGCATGCGAGCTTATGCGCTCTAGAGTTGGGGCCCTCAGCCACCGTCCAAACCTCGATGTCTCGCCATCAAACCATGTATTTATGATTAAATAGATACTTATTTACCTAGAAATGATTTTTGAAAAAAATAAATAGCAAACTATGAGGCACCTGCAGTTCAAATTTGACCCGCTTCCAGCTGAATCAGCGGGAATTTGTCTTTTTCACCAGAGGTAGATCAAAACTTTTTTCACCCAACCATTTTGTCAATTGTGCATTATATATGGCCTAGTATTTTAGAAAAATGATTTGGTCCAATTTTGCAACAATTATTTGGTAGTTCCTTCACAAAAAAAACCTCCTTTTGGGCACTCGGAAAATGAAAAATGAATTTTCCATGCAAAGAAAATGAAAAATTACTTAGGCAATATTGTTTGGAATTACAAGATGCACCCTTGTGCACAATATGAGATCATTTGAACAAACTGTGCCATGAATGTGGCCATAAGATTGATCATTTGGCTTGAAAGCCATGAATCTTCACGCATGATAGCTCATTTCTGAGAACACTTTTTTAAAATAATTACCGTATTACAAGTTTATTATTTTTTCTGGAAACTGGGTCACATATAATGACACAATGGGAAGGTTTTCCAATTTTTTGATTTTTTTTGAATTTTTTGTGCCCGTTTCAAAATGCGGTCAAAACGGCGGGCTTGACCGTTCCTAGCTAGTGGTTGAATCTTGGAATTTTTTTGGTGTTTCTATGATTAAATAGATACTTATGTACCTAGAAATCATTTTTGGAAAAAATAAAGAGCAAACTATGAGGCAGCTACAGTTCAAATTTGACCCGTTTCCAACTGAATCGACGATAATTTGTCTTTTTCACCAGAGGTGGATCAAAACATTTTTCACCCAACCATTTTGTAAATTGTGCTTTATATATGGCCTAGTATTTTAGAAAAATGATTTGGTCCAATTTTGCAACAAATATATGGGAGGTCCTTCACAAAAAACCTCCTTTTGGGCACTTGGAAAATGGAAAATGGTTTTTTTGTACAAAGAAAATGAAAACTTCCTTAGGCAACATTGTTTGCCATTCCAATATGCACCCTTGTGCACAATATGAGATCATTTGAACAAACTATGCCATGAATGTGGCCATAAGATTGATCATTTCGCTTGAAAGCCATGAATCTTCACGCATGATAGCTCATTTCTGAAAACACTTTTTTAAAATAATTACCGTATTATAAGTTTATTATTTTTCCTGGAAACTTGGTCACATATAATGACACAATGCGAAGGTTTTCCAATTTTTTGATTTTTTTGAATTTTTTATGCCCGTTTCAAAATGCGGTCAAAACGGCGGGCTTGACCGTTCCTAGCTAGTGGTTGAATCTTGGAATTTTTTTGGTGTTTATATGATTAAATAGATACTTATGTATCTAGAAATGATTTTTGGAAAAAAATAAAGAGCAAACTATGAGGCAGCTACAGTTCAAATTTGACCCGTTTCCAACTAAATCGGCGGGAATTTGTCTTTTTCACGAGAGGTGGCTCAAAACTTTTTACACCCAACCATTTGGTCAATTGTCCATTAAATATGGCCTAGTATTTTATAAAAATGATTTGGCCCAATTTTGCAGCAATTACTTGGGAGGTCCTTCACAAAAAACCTCCTTTTGGGCACTCGAAAAATGGAAAATGGTTTTTTCGTCCAAAGAAAAATGAAAACTTCCTTAGACAACATTGTTTGCCATTCCAAGATGCATCCTTGTAGATGTATAATCACACAATGCGAATGTTTTTCATTTTTTGTGAATTTCCTATGCCGATTTCAAAATGTGATCAAATTTGCCCGCATGACCCTTCTTAGTTAGGTGGTTAATAATGCAAAACTATTGGTTTGTCTATGATGAAATAGCTACTTTTGGATCTAAAAATGATTTTTTTAGAAAATAAATAGCAAACTATAAGATACCTGTAGTTCAAATTTGACTCGTTTCTTGCCGAATTGGCTCTTTCTCAAAATAGCTAGAAAGATCAGAAATGCAATCAAATTGATGATCATCGATGAAAGGTGGTCTAACTTAAGTGAAAATTTTAGTGATGCCATTTTGCAAAATATTTTTGGTAGCTGCCTCACAAACCTGCCTTGTTTTTAACACTAAGAAGAGTAATTTTTAATAGCTCATTTTCGAACCAATCAGGACGCAGCACACGGATCACCCCACTGTATTCGATCTGAGCCGTCCGACTCCTACTAATCCAGCATCTCTCCCTTCCTCCCTCGACCCCCTCCTTCCCGAGAAACCCTAGGTCAAGCGCTGCCGTCTCCCTCTCCCCGATCCAGACCCCTCCCGCGCCGCCCCTCTCCCCGATCCAGATCCGTCCTCCACCGATGCCCTCCCCTCTGTTCCATCCTCCCCTTGGACAAGATCTACAGCTCGCTGGGGTCTTCGTGATGTCCGTGCCGAGGCTCTAGTCGCTCATCAAGCCCCCTGCTCCGCCGCGTCCTCGCCTACCCGGCCCTCCGCACTGCCGTGATCTTCGGCCTGGCCGCGCCCCCCGACGTGCCCGCGGCCGCGGGACCCCGACCACCGTCGCCGTTGTTGTCCAGGTAGGCCCTTCCCCTCCTTCCTCGCCCAGATCCACCCGCTCCTCCTCACCTTCTCCTCCTATCTGTCCCTTTGCTGCAGGTCATCATGGCGTGGAGATGGCGATGACGGCAGGAGGGCGCCGACCTTGCCCTGCTCGAGATGGATGAGGGCTGCGCCTAGCTTCGGCCCTGCTCTGCTCGAGGAGGAGGGGCAGGAGGAGAGGTTTCATTCCATCGAGGTAGGCACTGTTCGTTCCCTGTTCCCCCATCCCTCGCCCGGTTCTTCTTGTTCTGTACTCGACGATGTGATCTTCTTCATGGATGTGCTAATCTGCTTCATGGCTCTGGAAATTTCTCTGCAGGTGAAGGGCTTCGTCGGGGATGACCCGCTTGGGGAGGCGCTGGATCAACGCAGGCATCGTCAAGATCAACGCAGGCATCGTCAAGGGCCTCTGCACCGGCATCACCACGCACTGCCCCAACGTAAGCCCTCATCACTCACTCTGTCTGCTGCCACACAGCTCTAGATCTGCACTTCAGCGGATGCCACACAGCTAGATTTGGTTGCCACGTGCGGTAATCCAACGTTTCCCTGCTCGGAATTGCTTCTACTACTTGCTGACGGTTGTAGTATGTATGTTTTGCGTTCATTCTGATCCGAGGCATAGGGACAGAGCAGTCAAATTTGTTGCATAGGATTAATAGACAGAATATACTTTTGTTTGAGTACCGATGTTTTTTCTAGAACCTATGTTTTTTTAGTCCATGAATCTATGATACTGATGGTTCCCTAGCTAATAATATGATGATTTAATCCCCTAAGCATTGACGCATCCCATATCACCATGGTTGTTGTTTGCTGTCAAGATTTGCTTAGCCTGAATACATGGTTATGTTTTTGTGTACTGCTATCCTGTTGTCTTTGTTGGATGGACAGCATCCCAGTACAAGTACTTGCTAGGTTTTACCTGTTCATGCAAATCTTGTTGGGTGTTGCAAGTTGCAACACTTGGATTATTTATTAATATAACCCAGCAGCGACACTTCCATTTTAACACATGTATTAGTGTGCTAAAACTACTAAAGTACCTGCTTCTTCTTACCCAAAGTAGTACATCAGGCTTTTATTAACTTGTATCAATTGTATTAACTTGTAGCCTAGTCACTGCAGTCATCTTGTGCTTTTATCTTCTCTGTGATGTCATGTGCCTTTGAGTCATATATCTTTTTAGTCCCTCTATTTCCATAAATGTGACACTATTTTGTTTCTAAATACTTGACACATACAAGTTTGAGGGCATTATCCTAAACCCCTGCTATGATTGATCCATCTCCTCTATTTTGTTACTTGTGCTTAATTGAGATGTTACTCAAGGGTAGTGTTTGGGACAGCATATATAAATGACATGGTTGCTTACTTTAATATGTGTGTTGGCTCAAAACTGTCAAAATATCTAGAAAGAGAGTGAACTCACTTCACAGATTCTTTCAATCTTCAATGGTTATGGTTTTTGCATTATGGATTCTTAATCTCAGCTGATTCCAGATTCTTCCAAGTGCGCTTTTCGGGCTGCTCGGAGCCATGCTGTCAGAGCTCTTCATCAACTGGATCATCTACACTAACAAGTCGCCGTACATACACCGAGCCATAATTCTTTTGTGTCGTTGTTCCATGTGTCAAGTCAAATGCTACTCTTATTATAGTGCCGCGATGCAAGTTTCTGAATTATGCCTCTTGAACTTGCGAGTTGGGATATCTTGCAAATGCTTTAACTTTTAAACTCGAAACTGTTCTCTTTTCTGTTTGATTCAAGCTTACTCTCGTTATAATGTATTGTGTAGTTGTTGTTTCAAGCTGTTTTGCTACAAGTACCATAATTTGCATTGAAGATATTGTATTCTGTTGCTGTATCATTGTTTAATAAAACCACAACATGATGCTCACATGAGATATCCACATGTTTCTGTGCTATTTGATTCAAGCTTACTCTTGTTATTATGTATTCTGTTGCTGTTTTGCTACAAGCTGTGTGTTGATTTGATAACAGGAGTTTCCTTGTCCTGGTCCTATACTGCATTTTGACTCCTATGTTTCTGTGCGCGTGTGTTTAATTGATGTTGTTTCAACTTTGAACTGCTTTTGCATGTGGCCTATACTGCAATTGAGATTTAAATTTGTGGTTGTTCCTCTTTTACAGATGCTCAAGTGTGAAGTGTGAAGCAAGTGTGAAGCCGTGAAGTGTGAAGCCGTCAAGTTCTACTTAGTGAAGAGTAGCATATTGTAGCATATATGTGTTGTAAAGATTGTAATAGATTTATTTAGTGGTATATTTGATGAAATTTATGTGTTCTTTTTGATTATGTATGTGATCTGAAAACTTGTGAAATGGAAACTTGACCAATGGGTCCACTTATGAAAATGATCTATCAAATTTGTACATTTCTGACATGAGGGACCAATTTTAGAGATGATCATGACAAGTGGGACCCATCTGACTAGTGGGACCAGCTTGAATATATAATGGCTGAAAATAGAAAAGCAATAAATAATAAAAGGCCACGGGCCAACAATAAAAAAAGCTACAACGTTGGGCTTGGCCCATGAAGCCGACCAGAATTACCAAGGAAAAAATAATAAAAGGCTGAATTAATGGGCTCGGCGCATGTGGAACACCTAATTGGACCGGGCTGAATCTTGTGCCACATCAGCTTGCCACACTGGATGCCTACGTGCACTGGGGAGGCTGCTAGTGACCAAAATGCCATAGTAGGCATATTTTGGTCATAAACGTCCACGACCTTCTCATAGAGAAGGTCGCTATAGTCAGTTTACGACCCTCAGCTTTTGACCTTCTGTTTTTGGTCACAAAAAGGTCACAAATGAAAAACTATGACCTTTCAGTGACCAATAGTGGAGGTCACAAGATAGCATATTTCTTGTAGTGGAGGCCCGGCAGGCCTCCTGGCCTCACGAACCGGGACCAATGGGCCCACGGGTCCCAGTTTGTGACTGAACCGGGACTAATGGGCTTATTTGGCCCGAACGTAAGCCATGTTTTCTACTAGTGCCAACACATCATCTGATAATAGGAGAAGCCCCGAAATGGGCCGTGGAGAGGGTGAATAAGGGATGCCGTGCATTCTTCTGGGCTGGTTCCGACGAGATACATGGAGGGAAATGTGTGGTTGCATGGCAACGTGTGTGCAAACCAAAAAATCTTGGCGGGTTGGGCGTGACAGATCTTCACAAGCATGGCATCGCCCTGAGATTGAGATGGGAATGGCTGAAGAGAATGGATCCGTCAAGGTCATGACAGGGGCTGTGCAACATGATTGACAAGCAGGCCCATGAGGCATTCACGAGTCAGGGTGGACGTAGCGAGCGAGCTTTTAGGCCCGCTAATGGCCCGCTAAGGACCGGACCGATCGGTCCTGGCCCGCTGAAGAAAAGGGGCGGTCCGGTCCCTGAATAATGGCCCGAAAATCTTTCGGTCCGGTCCGGATTTTGACCGAGCCGACCGAGCGGACCGAGAAGAAAACACAGTCGCCGCCGCCGCGTTAGTCGTCGTTGCAGCCACCGGCGACCCTCAGGTGAACCACCATGTCTCCGAGAACCACGGCATCGTCATCGTCCTCCCTGCGCACTGAATTAGTCAAGATCGCAATAAAGACGACGCACACATCAAATTCGTCGACCACGGCCGTTGTCTGCCGCCATCAAATTTGTCGCCGTTGCCGTGTCCCCGGCCACCTGCACCAGTAAAAGAGGGTGCGGCCTTCCTCCTGCGTGCGCACGCTATGGTCTCCTTGTGCCTCTCCCCGTGATGTTCGGTTGCGTCGGTGACCACAGAAGCACGGTGGCCATGGCGAGCTGTAGAAGGACACACGCTGCACATGCATCTTCAGCACAAGAGTAATAAAGGGCACCAGCAGACGATCGAGTTGCAAACGCACGCGCGCTAAGAAGCAGTACATGAGCACGGAAGTAAGTGTCAAACTCGTCGTGGTTCAGTTTCGTCAGAATCTTCAGTTTCGTCACTATTTTCAGAATCTGCAGTATTTTCAGTTTCGTCAGTATTTTTAGCAGCGGCACAAGCCCACTGGTTGCACGCGGGGGTGATCGTGGCTGCCCCGCCCGCACACAGAAAATCGTGGGCCGTTTTCCTTTCCTTTCTTTCCGTCGAACAGAAAATAGAAATAACTAGACAAACGAGGTTCGATCCGTTAATTACGGCGTCATCCCACGACTAAATCCACATAAAAACTGATCCTCTAATTACGACAGTCCCCTATGCACAAAATCGTGGGCTCATGCATGCATTAAATTGTTCCCATGTGTCCTGTTTGTTCCCATGTGTGAACCGTCGCCGTTCTCGATCATGCAGTTGTCTCCATCGTGTCTAGAAGCTCGCCGGAGTCGTCTCTCGACGCCGCCGTGGTCACAACCTCGCCGTCGCGGCCGGTCCTGTCGGTCCGGCCCGAGCTTTACCTCTGCCGGTCCGGTCCAGGAAAAGAGGACCGCTGTGCTGCTCGGTCCGGTCCGGTCCGGTCCGCCGTCGGCCGGTCCAAACGGCGGCTCGGTCAGGGACCGGACCGGCCCGGACCGTGTCCACCCTGATTCACGAGTCTGGTTAGCTGGCAGATCGGGGATGGATCGCAGATTCTGTTTTGGAAGGATAGATAGCTACATGGCTACACGGTCAAGGAGATTGCGCCTTTACTTGCGGGGAAAGTGAGGACACAAGTGGCCAACAGGAGGCTGGTGAGAGATGGGCTTTTTATGCACGCATAGACAAACGACATTGGAGGACAGCTAGATACTAAGGGGCTGGCTCAATTCACCAGATTATGGGACACACCGATCGAAGTTTAGTTGAAGCAGGATGTGGAAGATAGGCCGATCTGGGCGTGGAGCCCCACTGGGAAGTACACAACCGCCTTGGCTTACAAGATGATGTGTGAAGGGGGGATCAGGTTCTAGGCAACCACAGCAATATGGAAGTGTTGGGCGCCGCTAGGGTGCAAAATTTTCATGTGGCTCGCCATACTGCACAGGCTCTGGACGTCTGACCGACATTTGCGTCACAGGTTGCAAGATACGACCTCACCCTGCTATCTTTGTGACCAGGAGGAGGACATAGTTGAACACATTCTAATGCAATGTGTGTTCGCCAGGCAGGTCTGGCATCAATGCTACGTGGATACTAGGACATGCCTACTGGGCAAGAACCGCTACAGGATTGGTGGACCACTGCTAGGAAGCCGGTTACAAAAGCTCGGCGCAAGGATTTCGATGATCTTGTGATGCTAGTGTGTTGGTGCCTCTGGAAGCAAAGGAATGGGAGTCTTTGGTAGAAATGATATTTGTAATGAGCGAGACACGGTCCAGTTCATTATGAGAGAGCGACACCTTTGGGCAATCGCCAGAGGGGGTGGAGTCCAACCTAGTCGCGAGTAGTCCGCTAGGTGGGCTGGAGTACGGGTGAGTAGGCTTGCCGTGCGTGAGGTCTGCGTCTGTAAATCTCTTGTAATTATCCTTCTATCTTCTATAAAGCTAAGGTACGCCATTGACGTACTCTCCAAAAAAAATTGGAAACATAATGCATGGAAGCATTTTTATCTAAAAAATGTAGAAAGCACGCCACTTGATAGTGCTGCGATTTACTACAGATTATGAAGAATGGCTGTAGTGTTGGAAGCATGACTTCCGTATACCAGAAATAAACATACAGTTATGAACCATGTTTTGCAATGCTTGAAGCAGAAATATTGATGTTTGTTGAGGGAAATCAATGGGAAGCATTAGCAGAAGAGAATTATTTAGATACGGAAACTGGTGCATGGAAAGTACTGGTCGTGCGTGATTCATGGAGCAGTTTTTTTGGATAACGCTAACGCCCACACGTGTGGTGGGAGTCAAACCCGCCCACACGCCCTATAACACACAGACCGTGTCACATCACCGCATGCATGCATGTGAGAATCTTTTTGGATTTTCAGTTTTTAAAATGTTTTATCTCTTAAATAAAAAATTCGATTGAAGATCCGTTTTCACCATTAAACCCCTCGCGACGAGATCTTCAAAACTAGATCTCATATCAATATATTTCAAAAAATTGTTTTGGGTTAAAAATTGCCATGTCTGTTGTACATGAATTGCCATGATGTTTGCACTAAAATTGCCATGATATGTTTCAGCTGTAAATTTTGACATATTATAAATTGGAGAATTAAGAAACTGGACTTGCCATGAACCATAAACTAAAATTGCCATGATACATGCACTTAAAATTGCCATGGTTCATACAAAAAATAATTTTCATGGTCAAAGTACTGAAATTGCCTTCATCAAAAAACTAAAATTGTCATGCTCTATAAACTAAAATTTCCACATGGCAACTTTAGTTTAAGCACTATGGCAACTACAGTGTAAACATCATGTCAACTTTAGGACAATTTTTTTTCGTCGAAACATATCAACATGGGGTTTAGTTTTGAAGATTTCGCCGAGACGGATTTAATGGTAAAAACGGATTTTTAATTTGATTTTTTTAATTAAGAGATAAAACATTTTTAAGCCGAAAATCAAAAAAATTCCTGCTAATGTCATTTGTTCATACGTGGTAAAATGAGTGGTGATAGAGACGTGTGGGCGATACGCAAGATGCCACACGTGTGGGTGTTTGTTTTTTCGTTTACTGTTAGATCAAAGCCCCCTTAAATACCAAAGGCCCACGTCCAGCTAGCCTATTAGATCGGACACTCAGATCAATCCCAATCGTACGTCAGTGGACTAGTCTGATCAGTAGTCTAATCGTAAATGTGGAGAATTCTTCGGGGGGATCCATGTCCCAACACCTGGCGGAATCGTGTCCGGCCGGTGGGCGGTGCTAGCTCTATTATCAGGCAATCAGATGACTAGCTATGTTTTGTAACTACACCCTCATAGGCGGTTTTGTTTTCAGCTTATTTGATGCTTGATGTTTTCTTACTTGTTGGATGTAACTTGGTTTCTCTTACATGGAAATTTGGGACGTATTCCTTTTCTTCAAAAAGAAAAAGATGACTCAGCTAAATAAATCTTCATCGGTGACAAGCTATATGTAGTGAAATCCACCCTCCGCCTAAACAAAATATCCAGTGACATTTATGAGGAAAACCCTGTAAATTTGATTATGGTTAAATAAGGGACCCGGATATCCAACGGAAGTCAGATTTTTAGGCATGCCGAATCTTTTTTTGGCAAATTATGTTTGTCGAGGATGGCAAGTTAAGTTGGCGAGCAAGGCAAATCAGTTTCAGTTTATTTCTTTGCCAGGAAATTACCATTGTTCCCGACTAAATTTCCCATCCCTATACCAACATAAATTGCCAATATTTTTTTATTTGCCATGCCTAAAACTCTGAGTATCCGACGTCAGATTTTTAGCATTTCCGTAAATAAGAGGTGCTTCATCTAAACCGGTGGAGTTGGATTGTAACATGACGATTATTTATTTTTACAGTTTCAAGCAAACACAAGATGAAATGTTTCCAACTATTTTGAAACGACACTTGTAGAGAGGTTCTCCACATCCAAAAAAGGAACTGCAATTTAAAAATTCTCGGTCAAGATGAGTGTTGGACCAAAACAAGAATGAACGGTGGAGATCTCACAAACTCCACTTAGATGGAAGATCGTATTCACATCCCAGCATGACTTCAGAAATGAGATTTATATTAGGTCCCTTTATATTATCATCCCTACTTCCACACTCTTATGGTCAAACTGAAGTTCACAAAAAAGAGAGAGAACAGAAAAAGAAGTACACGGTGTACTACTACTACCTAGACATGTATACTGTATGTATCCATGGCTGCATAGAAGATGCTTCCATCAAATATGTAATCTCTCCTGAAGCCTGGACTGACCGGCCACGACGGAGCTCAACTAGCTCATCATCTTCTGCTCGTTGTTGAAGCGCTCTCGGACGGACAGTATGAAGGCCGTGGCCCTCTCGTCGACGTCACCGGTGGCGGCATAGGCGGCGCTTGCCCTCGCGTCGATGGAAGAAGGATACCTGGGCTGATAGGCGTGCGCCGTAGTGACGCTCGGTGCAGGCTTGGCCTGCCCTTTCCCGGTGTACTTGGAATACACCATAGCCACTTTCCCTTTGATCCCCCTGGTGCCGCTCTTCATGGTTCCCTCCATTGCACTGTGTTTGATTCTGCCTAAGCTTTGTGGCTGTGCACTTGTGTTGTGTGCGCCTTGCTTTGCGATGCTGGAATGTGTGGAATGCCGAAGAGGTAGCTACCCTCTTTTATACTAGAATGACCAAGTGGTAGCTAGGAAGGCCATAGACATTCCATGTAACATTCTGGCCTTTCGGTGCCAGTGGATAATGAACATGCGTGCACCCAACGGGATGCAGCTCTGGCAAAGTGAATCTGGGACGTGTCACTGACAGGAGATTCTCATGCTTTGGGAGGGTCCAGTGGTAAGCGACACGAAGAGATGTAGTGAATCTGGTTTGTGGTTTGCATGATTGTATCTAGTGGGCCATGATAATATACGGTTGGTCCTGTGATAAAAATCCATGTATGCACGAGCACATGCTTGCCAAGGTTCTTTGCCTCTCTCTCGCCCTTTCCAGATCAGAAAAAAAAGATCATCCCTTTGGATATCCAAATGTATTATCCTCGGCAGATTCCTGATTCCTCCCTATCCCTTGTGAATCATACCCTTTGGACGGGAACAGACAAGATGACCGGAGCCAAGTGCAAGGTTAATTGGGCTACCGTGTGTCGGCCAAAGCATCTTGGGGATTTGGTGTACTCAACCTCGGTAGGTTTGCTTGGGCATTGAGGGTTACATTGACTTTGGTATGAGTGGAAGGTTCCAGGAAATATTTGGGTGAGTTCGGGGAACCCCTATGACAAGGTGGACCTCGACCTCCTCTGTGCATCTACCATCTTTTCTATTGGCAATGGTGCCATTGCCCCTTTTGGGGGTTCCCTTTGGCTCAATGGCAAGAAACCTAAGGACTTTACCCCGCTCATATACTTTTCCTCCTCGCGGAAAAATTGGAAAGTTAAGGAGGCCTTGACGGATGACGCTTGCATTCACAAGATTAAGCTCAATAAGATTCTCATCATGGAGCACCTTAGGCAATTTGTCACGTAGTAGGAGCACATTCGCCACACCCACCTCCATGTGGATGCCGCAAGCGAGATAGTTTGGAAGCACTCGACGAATGGGCATTATTCATCGGCCTCGGCTTACAACGCGTAATTCATTGAATCTACTGGCACCACCTTCCGCTGCTACATCTGGGGCGTCTGGACTCGACCGAAGTTGATTTTTTTTGCATGGCTTGCAACATGTAATAGGATTTGGACGACCAATAGGCTGGCTAAGAGGGGTTGTCAACAGGTGCAAGAGAGTGGAGCCCATCTTTTCTTCAAATGTTGCCCCACCATTAGGATTTGGAACCTCATCATAGATTGGCTCGGCCTCTATCTCTCTCTCATTGGTGGAGAAATATGTCCGAAAGCAACATCCCCAATAAGAAAGTCATGTCATCCCTCACCATGCTACACTAGTAGAAAACATGGCTTTGGTCCAGGCCAGATAAGGGCCTTAATCCCGGTTCTCTTACGAACCAGGACCAAAGGGTGCATCAGTCCCTATTCATGATGCCAGGGCGCCGGCCGGGCCTCGGGGGGCCATTGGTCCCGGTTCGTCTGACCCCTTTGGTCCCGGTTCCAGAAACGAACCGGGACCAATGGGCCTCGCTCCTGGCGCGGCACCTTTACTCCCGGTTGGTGGCTGGAACCGGGACTAAAGATTAATCTTCTGTCCCGGTTCTGGCCACCAAACGGGACTAAAGAGATGCCTATATATACCTCGCCCCTGCCCACCCTCTCCTCTGTTTTTGGCCGTGTGGGAGGTGTGCATGCGCTGCTCTGTTCTCCCTTCTATGCATGCAGATGAGGTGTTTGATGAAATGCCTGAGCCACACTTGGGCCTTCTCCTCTCCAAGCTCAACCTTCAAGCTCCATTTTCCTCAAGATTTGTCTAGGTTTGGCGGTCCATCCCGTCCCGTCCCCATCCTCACCGCCGTCGATTGCCCGCGCCGATCTCATCGCCGGCACCACCGTGGTGAGCCTCTTGTTCTTATCTTCTTTCTAAAAGAAAAAATTCTTGTATGATTTAGATAGATACTTGTATGATTTTCTTACTTTTATTATTGTTTGTTATTATATAGTGCCATGGTTTTGGTATCCGCTCCCGTTGGCCCTCGTGCTTTTTATGATTCAGATGTGGAATATTATGTTTTATAACTATTTGTTTCATTTAGTGTTTATGACAATTATGCCGACCAACGTGACATCGATGTTTTGATCTAGGAGGTATGTGAACCGGAAATTCCAACCGACCATCTTGTCGAGAGGTTAAATTTAGTTGAAAAAGAAAACAACTACTTGACGAAATATTGAAAAGAATTGAGGACGAGAAGATGCAATTGGAGTTGCATGTTGCGGATGTTGTCGATGATCACAAGATCAAGATGGATGCAATTCACTTGAAGATTAGAAAGATTAGAAAATATGCCATTGATACTAATGCTTGGTATCATTATGCCATTGGATCAATTGTTACCTTAGTTGCGATTATGATCGCATTTGTTATTGAATTGAAATGTTTTACATAGTTTCAATGTATGTTTTAATTAGATGCTCTAGAGAGCTATATGTTGTTCTATGAGAACTATGTATGAACTTTATGTATTTATTTTTTCAATAATAACATTTGATCACTATTGTACTTTGGTTTTAATGTGATGATGAACTTGTATTAATTTGGTCACTTCTCTATTCATGATGTTCTATAATGATTTTTGATACACTTAATTATGTAAAGCATGCAGATGAACCGGCAATGGATATACGGTGATAGACGCACCTCCGAGTAAATCGAGGGCCTACATAATTTTCTCGAAGTGGCTGAGGCAAACAAGAAGAATGATTTTATGTATTGTCCATGCCTGTTTGTGGGAATACGAAGGATTACTCTGACTCAAAAACCTTTCACGTCCACCTTCTTGAGAAGGTTTCCATGCCACACTATAATGTTTGGACCAAGCACGAAGAAAGAGGGGTTATGATGGAAGACAACCAAGAAGAAGAGGATGATAACATCTATCCCGCTGAATACGGTAATACTACAATGGAGGAAGCTGAAGATCAAGAGGACCCAGACGATGTACCCGATGATGATCTTCGCTGGGTCATTGTTGATGCAAAGAGACAATGCCAAAGTGAAAGGATAAGTTGAAGTTCGATCGCATGTTAGAGGATCACAAAAAAGGGGTGTACCCAAATTGCAAAGATGACAACACAAAGCTCGGTACCACACTGGAATTACTACAATGGAAGGTGGACAATGGTGTATCTGACAACAGATTAGGGAAGCTACTGAAAATAATGAAGAAGAAGCTTCCAAAGGATAACGAATTGTACGACAGTATGTATGAAGGTAAGAAGGTTCTATGCCCTCTAGGATTGGAGGTGCAGAACATACATGCATGCCCTAATGACTGCATCCTCTACCGTGGTGAGTACGAGGATTTGAACGCATGCCTGGTATGCGGTGCATTGCAGTATAAGATCAGACGAGATGACCTTGGTGATGTTGAGGGCGAGCGCCCTAGGAAGAGGGTTCCTGCCAAGGTGATGTGGTATGCTCCTATAATACCATAGTTGAAACATCTGTTCAAAAACAAAGAGCATGCCAAGTTGATGCGATAGCACAAAGAGGACCATAAGAACGATGGGAAGTTGAGAGCACCCGCTGACGGGTCGTAGTGGAGAATAATCGAGAGAAGGTGGGGACTTTGCAGGTGACGCAAGGAACGTATGGTTTGTTTTAAGAGCATATGGCATTAATCCTTTTGGGGAGTAGAGCAGCAATCATAGCACCTGGCCCGTGACTCTATATATGTATCTATAACCCTCCTCCTTGCTTGTGCATGAAGCGGAAGTTCATTATGATGCCAGTGCTCATTCAAGGCCCTAAGTAACCCGGCAACGACTTTGATGTGTACCTAAGGCCATTAGTTGAAGAACTTTTACAGTTGTGTAATGGAAAAGGTGTACGTGTGTGGGATCAGCACGAACAGGAGGAATTTTACCTACATGCATTGCTGTTTGTAATCATCAATGATTGGCCTACTCTCAGTAACCTTTCAGGACAGACAAACAAGGGATACCACGCATGCATGCACTGTTTAGATGAGACCGAAAGTATATATTTAGAGAAATGCAGGAAGAATGTGTATCTGGGACATCTTCGATTTCTTCCGACCAACCATCAATGATAAAAGGAAGGCAAGCATTTCAATGGTGAGGTAGATCACCGGAAGAAGCCCGTCCTCCATACTGGTGATCACATACTTGCTATGGTCAAGGATTTACAAGTAATCTTTGGAAAGGGTCCTGGCGGATAATCTGTTCCGAATGACGCTGAGGGATGCACACCCATGTGCAAGAAAAAAATATATATTTTGGGACCTACCTTATTGAAAAGACCTAGAGGTCCGCTCTGCAATCGATGTGATACAAGTGACGAAGAATCTTTGTGTGAACCTGCTAGGCTTCTTCCGCGTGTATGGGAAGACAAAAGATACACTAGAGGCACGGGAGGACCAGCAATGTGTGCGCGAAAAAGATGGCATGCATCCAAAGCAGTATGAAGGTCCTGCCAGCTACACTCTTACCAAAGAAGAGATGGAAATCTTATTTGAATGCGTGCTCAGTATCAAGGTCCTGTCTGGCTTCTAGTCCAATATAAAGGGAATAATAAATATCCCAGAGAAAAAGTTCCAGAACCTAAAGTCTCATGACTACCACGTGATTATGACGCAACTGCTTCCGGTTGCATTGAGGGGGCTTCTACCGGAAAATGTTCGATTAGCCATTATGAAGCTATGTGCATTCCTCAATGCAATCTCTCAGAAGGTAATCGATCTAGAAATCCTACCAAGGTTAAAGAATGATTTGGTGCAATGTCTTGTAAGTTTTGAGCCAGTGTTCCCACAATCCTTCTTCAATATCCTGACTCACGTCCTAGTTCATGTAGTCGACGAGATTGCCATTCTGGGTCATGTATTTCTACACAATATGTTCCCCTTTGAGAGGTTCATGGGAGTCTTAAATAAATATGTTCGTAGCTGTGCTAGGCCAGAAGGAAGCATCTCCATGGGCCGACAAACAGAGGAGGTCATTGGCTGTTGTGCTGACTTCATTCCTAACCATAAGCCGATTGGTGTCCCTCAATTGTGGTATGAGGGGAGACTGACTGGAAAAGGCACACTAGGAGCAGACTCAATAATACGTAGGGACGGGAATTCTTGGGCTCAAGCACACTACACAGTTCTACAGAATTCCACCTTGGTGACCCCGTATGTCAATGAACACAAGAATATTCTGCACTCCGAACACCCGGAGTAGTGTGACGACTAGATTACATGTGACTTTTGGCAGTTGCTTGCAAGCACATCTCATGGGTAACACCGCAGTTGGAGATGAGCTGTACTCGTTGGCCAGGACACCATCTTCGACTGTATTGACTTACAAAGGGTACGAGATAAATGGGAATACATTTTACACGATCGCCCAATCTCAAAAGAGCCCAAACCAAAACAATGGTTTCCACTGCAGCAACCAACAGGGGAAAGGACACACATTATGGTTACATAGTGGACATATGCAAACTTGACTATGGACATGATTTTAAGGTCCCTTTGTTTCGGTGCAAATGGGTCAATCTGTCAGGAGGCGGGGTACTGGTAGACCCACAATACGGAATGACAACAGTGGATCTAAACAATCTTGGGTACACAGATGAACCATTCGTCCTAGCCAATGATGTGGCACATATTTCCTATGTGAAGGACATGTCTACCAAACTGAGAAAAAGAAAAGATGAGGAAGCGAATACATCATACGATGAGCCAAAGCGCCACATAGTTCTTTTAGGGAAAAGAGACATCATGGGAGTGGAGGGCAAGACAGATATGTCTGAAGATTATGAAAAATTTCATGAAATTCCTCCCTTCAAAGTGAAGGCTGGCCCAAGCACCTTGTTAAACGATGAAAATTATCCATGGTTATGGCGCAATAAGAAAGGGACACACGCGAAGAAAAAGTGAAAGACTTTCTCTCCACAACTATTCTGATGATGGCTTTTATCTAGAATATCACTATAGTTACATGACAAGAAATCAAATGCCTTTTGTAACAGATGAGTTTTCGTCCGACACCTTGATACTTCGAAAGAGATTGTCTATTTTGTACACGAAGTGCATCCAGTTTTTTCCGTAACCCTCTCAACTTTTTAGCACATGCTATGTGGGTGAAATGATGATACCATGCCAACTTTCAACCTTTTCAGAGTTCACTTGTACTGCTTTCCTATTTCAGGGTCATTTAGCTCAAAAATATCAGTAAATGCATGAAAAATAGCAAATGAAGTCAGAAAGGGTTGAAATTAATGATGTGGCTTTGAATGGTGCATGTTGAACGTACAAAAATTTTGGAGTTTAAATAAGTAAAAAAAAATGAAATGCCTTTATAACAGACGAGTTTTCGCCCGAAACTATGATACTTCGAAAGAGATTGTCCATTTTGTACATGAAGTGCATCCAGTTTTTGTTGTAACCCTCTCAATGTTTTAGCACATGCTATATATGTGGGTAAAATGATGCTACCATGCCAACTTTCAACCTTTTTAGAGCTCATTTGTACTGCTTTTCAGTTTCAGGGTCATTTAGCTCAAAAAATCAGTAAATGCATGAAAAATAGCAAATGAAGTCAGAAAGGGTTGAAAATTTATGATGTTGCTTTGAATGGTGCATGTTGAACGCACAAAAGTATGGCGTTGAAATAAGTTGAAAAATAAAATGCCTTTGTAACAGATGAGTTGTCGTCCGAACCCCTGATACTTCGAAAGAGATTGTCCATTTTGTACCCAAAGTGCATCCAATTTATGCCGTAACCCTATCAACTTTTTAGCACATGATATGTGGGTGAAATGATGATACCGTGCCAACTTTCAACTTTTTGAGAGTTCATTTGTGCTTCTTTTCAATTTCAGGGCCATTTAGCTCAAAGAATGAACTAATAGCAAAAAGAATGAATAAAAAAGCTTTTATAAAACTCTAATAGCAAAAAGAATGAACTAATAGCAAAAAGAATGAACTAATAGAAAAAATGAATTAAAAAGCTTTTATAAAACTCTAATAGCAAATAGATTGAACTAAAAAGAATCAATTAAATATAATATTCTTCAATAGCAAAAAGAATCAACTAAAAAGAATCAAAATAATATTAGCTAAAATTATCAAAGTATTTATTTGTTAAAAACTTTAATAGTAAAACGAATTTTCATGAAGTATTTTTTGTTACAATCTTCAATAGAAAACTAAAAATCTTTTAGAAAATTCGAATAACAAAAGGAATCAACTAAAAAGAAAAAAAAGAAAACTTATGCAACTAAAATTATATAAAATTTATGCAACTAAAATTATATAACTAAAAATAACATATGCAAAAAATAACATTAAAAATTTAAAAACATAACTAATGCAAAAAAAGGCCCACCTACTTGCCACTACGGGTAGCATACGACTAGAAGCCATATAAATGGGCCAGGATGCAGCCCTAACAGGTCGTCAAATAGGCATGTACTGCCTGCAGTTGAGAGGAGCTTGAGAGGGTAGTGGCAGCAGTGCTTAGAAACCACTTCGAGCCCCTCTCAACTAGCGAGGAGGGACTAAACTTGTGGATGCGGCAGCAGAGACCTTTGGTCCCGGTTGGTGGCTCGAACCGGGACGAAAGGCCCCCTTTCGTCCCGGTTTGGGCCACCAACCGGGACCAAAGGTCTCTGTTTCCCGCCCTTTGGGCTGCTGAAATTGACCTTTAGTCCCGGTTGGTGCCACCAACCGGTACTAAAGGTTGGGGTATATAAGCCAACACTTAGGAAATTTCCAGAGTTCATCTGCAGTTTCCCCGATGACGCCGAGCACCTCGACGCCGCGAGGCTGCCCCGACGCCGTCCCCCACTCCCCTCGTCGCGCCCTGCCTCGACGCGGTCACCCTCGCCCCTGCCTCGCCATCGTCGTCGCCGTTGCCGCCCCCGAGCCCACGCCCCCTGCCCCCCTCCGAGCCCGCGCCCCTGCCCCGCCCCCGTCGTCGAAGCCCCCGAGCCCGCGCGCTCTCCCTCCTCCCCGAGCTCTCGCCGCCCCTGCTGTGAGCCACCGCCATGCCTGCTCGCTGTCCATTTTTTGTTTATTAATTCTGTTTATGTATTTTTTGTTCATATATAATGTAGATGTATATGTATGTATGTATGGATGGATGAAAATATTGATATGATGATTTTTTTTGTCCATAGACTTTTTTATGTTCATAGATTTAATATATTTTTTGTTTATTAAATTTTTTGTTCATATATACTGTAGATGTATATGTATGTGTATGTATGGATTGAAGGATGTATGTATATACAAAATGTTGATAGGATGAATTTTTTTGTTCATAGAATTTTCTATGTTCATATAGAACTAATATCATGTGGCACTTTTGTTCGTTGAAAATTAACCGTAAATCCGATGAAAATAATTTCTATATGAAAATCGATCAGAAAAATATGACGAATCCGAATATGGCCTCCGATTGTCTGTCACAAGCAGCATAGAAAACCTGGAACCGTCCCCCTCCAGTTCATCCTCCGAAAATGAATACTTTGGGAAAACATTCCTGGATGTT
>NC_041385.1:738776048-738798007 GCF_002162155.2 Triticum dicoccoides
TAGTGCACCATGTTAGAACATACCTAACTCTCTCGAGAATTCGACATGTCCCTGATAACTTCGACATGAGGAGGGTCCGCAAATCATCGACGACCATGGGAGAGGCATTCCGCAAAGTATCCTCTCTCAAAAGATAGGAAGACTCATCAGACATGAGGGGGGAGGAGTCCTCCACGATCGTCTGAAACTGATTGTCACAAACAACTAGCATAGCGAACCTGGAACCGTCCCCCTCTGGTTCATCTGTCTGAAAATATAGACTTCGGGAAAACATTCCCGGATGTTATCCCCCTTCACCTATATATATCGTGTAGTGTGCCGCGTTAGAACACCCCTAACTCTCTTGGGAATTTAACATATCCCCGATAACTCAGACATGTGGGGGGAGGAATCCCCGATGATTGTTTGAAACTGACTGTTATAAAACTTGTGAACTTTGCATGATGTTTTCCACTAATCCGTTGCTCATATGCATATGATTCCTTGTTGTGATTAAGTCCATGTTTGCCACTAATCCATCTCTCATGTTTGTATATTGCCATGTTGTAATATCTGCAGAAACTATGGACAACGACTTAGAAAAAGAAGAGTTGTTGGGGGATATAATCCACGACGGAGTTGATATCACCTTGTCGTTTCTCAACGACATCGATGGTCAGGAAAGGGAGGATGATGGCTCCGGCAATCCAATGGAGGAGGAAGGAGATCATGACGGCTCTGGTGATCCAATGGAGGAGGAAGGAGATCATGATGGCTCCGGTGATCCAAAGTCCGGGGAGGTATATATATTAATTAAGCCTGTGCTGACTTGATGCATTAATTGTTTTGTGTGTACACATATTAACGCTTCTTTCTTGTTTTAGCCCTCCGGATCGAGCAAAACTTCCGTAAAGAGACGAGGCCCGAAGAAAAGGCTGCACCACGATGAAAGTTTCACTATCACAGAGGTCGCTCAAAATGGCCAACCGGTTGCTCCCAAGTGGACGAAGGACACATTTGTACATCAGTGCGGAGTTGTTGTTAGGGACAGCGTCCCGATCATCATCCAAGAATGGAATAATAAGAAGGACCCTGAAGTTTATTATGTCTAGGATAGACTCAAAGATGGTCTTTGGACCGCGCTGATGACAAATTTCAGCCTACCGCCAGAGGAAGATCCGAATAACCCAGTTATAGAGCGAAAGGTCAAAGCGTTTGCTCTTAATAAGATGGCAGAACTATTCAAGAACTAGAAGAAAGAGTTGAACAAAAAGTTTGTCGAGAAAGACGAGACTCCAGAACACATCGGTCAATATGAGAAGATAAGAGATCATTGGCCCACATTTGTGGCCTACAAGAAATCGGACAAGGTTAAGCAAAGGTCATTGCAACAAGCAAAATGCTTTAGGGAAGAAGTATCACCGTACCACGGGGTTAGGTGGCTACAGCAAAGCCCGGCCGTTGTGGGACAAAGCTGAGCAAGACCTGCTTGCTAAAGGGGTCGAACCAATGACATTGCACTAAACAGATCAGGCAAGGACTTGGTTCTTCGGGGTTGGGGGAACTTTGGACGCGGAATCAGGAAAGTTTGTGACGAACGATCAACTTGCAATACCCGTCAAGAAGCTTGAGGAAGCAATCAAGGTAGCGCAGGAAGGGACATTCATTCCTGACAGAGAGAAGGACGAGCTAACAGAGGCCCTCGGGAATCCTGAACACCCTGGTCGAACACAAGGCACATCAGCCTCTGTTCTGTGGGTGCATGGGTTTCCCGACATCGATGGTTATACAAGCCGATAGAGAAAGAATAAAGAGGAAGCAAGCGAAATGCAAAATCTCAGTGCAAGATTAGCGAAACTAGAGGGCCTTGAGAGCCAACAAGCTACCGGCCAACCATCTCAGTGGCACAAAGATCCCTCCTTCAACATTGCCCCAGAAGCTACCCCACCATGTTAGTGGAGAAGCAACGTGGCTTCCATGGAGCTTGTTCAGCCTGATTTCACGGCTCCTCCCTACCCCATGGATAGTATCACGGGGACTGAACATTGTGTGCTAATGATGAAATGCCAGAACCTGAACTTGAAGGCGGCGGTCGCCTCTGTTATACCTCCTCGAGTTGAGGGAACTTTCAATTGCTGTCCGATTCCACATGGCTATGCTATTGTGACGGTGGATGAACTAATGGAGGGATTTGAGGGACTGGAGCTTGACCACCCTTCAGATGAAGGGGATATTCTTCTGGAAAATGCTTTAAGTAGTACCTATCTATGGAGAAAGGAAAACATCAAGCTTCCAAACTGGATGTCGCCTTAGCAAACTCAGCCGGTTGAGGCCCCAAAGCAGACTCAGCCATACAAGGCCCCTCAGCAGAGTCCTCTTCCTCCTCAGATGTCTCCAACGCGTTAGCAGACTCCGCCTCCTCCGCCGCGTCAGTGGACTTCGCCTCCTCCAGCGCATTAGCGGACTCCATCGACTCAGCAACAGCGGAAGAGAGGCGCTGCCACTCCAGTGGCTAGCAGTACAACAGGCGGGAAGAAATTCAAATTTGGTCCAAGCCTCAAGGCTCCTCCGAAGTTACCATATGAGAGGACTGACGAGGAAAACGTGAACATCGTGGAAGCCAAAGTGCATGCCCATTTTGAATGGAAACGTCCACCTCCGAAGGAAAAATAGATTTGATGAAAGCGAAGCGTACACTGGATGCCCTTAAGCAATCACCACCACCTCCGCTGCAATCCAGCTATGGTTGCTGTATCGAAGAGACATATGATGAAGCACGGCGGTCGGAAAGTACTGCCAGTGTTGCAAGACGAAGAAGTGGGAAAACAATTCCCTACCTCAATGAACAGGAGAAGCAATCATGCCCCCCGCTGTAGGTGTCTAGCGATATTGCTAATCATCCGAGGCTACTGCCTGGTACCATTCTTGGTGATTACGTGGGCAATGATGTACATTTTGAAACGGCTGAGGTAGTAGATCTTTAGATACGAGCACGAGAAGCCTCTCGTCAAACCTGATCATCCTCATCTAACAACGATGATGCAAATATTGCATGACTGGTACATGGAAAGCTGCAGGAAGAATGGGACTGATAGTTTGATGGTCAGAATTAAAGATGAGCACAACATCATTGGAGTTGAGGGATGCCTATTGAATTTGTGGAATTATTTCAGTTATTCAATCAAGAGGACCTCAACAAACAACTCATGACTTGCCACTGTCTGTAAGTATTACTGCTACGTCTTGAGTTTGTGTTGGTTTTCCTTGAAGAGGAAAGGGTGATGCAGCAATAGTAGCGTAAGTATTTCCCTCAGTTTTTGAGAACCAAGGTATCAATCCAGTAGGAGGCTCCTCAGAAGTCCCATGCACCTACACAAACAAACAAAGAACTCGCAACCAACGCAATAAAGGGGTTGTCAATCCCTTCACGGCCACTTGCGAAAGTGAGATCTGATAGATATAGTATGATAAGGTAAATATATTTTTGGTATTTTATAATATAGATTTGAAAAGTAAAGATTCAGATAAAAGTAGATTGAAAGCTTATATGATAAAAAGATAGACCCAGGGGCCATAGGTTTCACTAGTGGCTTCTCTCAAGATAGCATAAGTATTACGGTGGGTGGACAAATTACTGTCGAGCAATTGATAGAAAAGAGAATAATTATGAGATTATCTAGGCATGATCATGTATATAGACATCACGTCCGTGACAAGTAGACCGACTCCTGCCTGCAACTACTACTATTACTCCACACATCGACCGCTATCCAGCATGCATCTAGAGTATTAAGTTCATAAGAACAGAGTAACGCATTAAGAAAGATGGCATGATGTAGAGGGATAAACTCAAGCAATATGATATAAACCCCACCTTTTTATCCTCGATGGCAACAATACAATACGTGCCTTGCAACCCCTATTGTCACTGGGTAAGGACACCACAAGATTGAACCCAAAGCTAAGCACTTCTCCCATGGCAAGAAAGATCAATCTAGTAGGCAAACCAAACTGATAATTCGAAGAGACTTGCAAAGATAACTCAATCATACATAAAAGAATTGAGAGGATATTCAAATATTTCTCATAGATAAACTTGATCATAAACCCACAATTCATCGGATCTCGACAAACACAGCGCAAAAAGATTTACATCGAATAGATCTCCACAAGAGAGGGGGATAACATGGTATTGAGATCCAAAAAGAGAGAAGAAGCCATCTAGCTAAAAACTATGGACCCGAAGGTCTGTGGTAAACTACTCACAAGTCATCGGAGAGGCCTTGGGGTTGATGTAGAGGCCCTCCGTGGTGGATTCCCCCTCCGGCAGAATGCCGGTGACGGCTCCAAGATGGGATCTCGCGGATACAGAAGCTTACGGTGCCGGAAATAGTCTTTCGGTTGCTCCCTCGATGGTTTCGGGGTATATGGGTATATATAGGAGGAAGAAGTACATCGGTGGACGCCCGAGGGGCCCATGAGATAGGGGCGCGCCCTGTAGGAGCGGGGGCGCGCCCTCCATCCTCGTGGCCGCCTCGGGAGCTTCTTCACTTGCACTCCAAGTCCTCTGGATCAGGTTCGTTCCAAAAATCACGCTCCCGAAGGTTTCATTCCGTTTGGACTCTGTTTGATATTCCTTTTCTTCGAAACACTGAAATAGGCAAAAAAAACAGCAATACGGGCTGGGCCTCTGGTTAGTAGGTTAGTCCCAAAAATGATATACAACTGTAAAATAAAGCCCATAAACATCCAAAACAGGTAATATAATAGCCTGGAACAATCAAAAATTGTAGATACGTTGGATACGTATCAAGCATCCCCAAGCTTAATTCCTCCTCGTCCTCGAGTAGGTAAATGATAAAAAACAGAATTTTTGATGTGGACTGCTACCTAGCATAATTCTCAATGTATTTCTCTTTATTGTGGCATGAATGTTCAGATCCAAATGATTCTAAATAAAAGTTCATATTGACATAAGAAACAGTAATACTTTAAGCATACTAATCAAATCAATCATGTCTTCTCAAAATAACATGGCTAAAGAAAGTTCATCCCTGCAAAATCATATAGTTAGGCTATGCTTCATTTTCGTCACACAAAGATGCTCCCATCTTATACACCCCCGATGACAAGCCAAGCAATTGTTTCGTACTTAAATAATCTCAAACTTTTTCAACTTTCACGCAATACATGAGCGTGAGCCATGGATATAGAACTATGGGTGGAACAGAATAATGATGGGGATTGTGTGGAGAAGACAAAAAAGGAGAAAGTCTCACATTGACGAGGATAATCAACGGGCTATGGAGATGCCCATCGATTGATGTCAATATGAGGAGTAGGGGTTGCCATGCAACGGATGCACTAGAGCTATAAATGTATGAAAGCTCAACAAAAGAAACTAGTGGGTGTGCATCCAACTTGCTTGCTCACGAAGACCTAGGGCATTTGAGGAAGCCCATCGTAGGAATATACAAGCCAAGTTCTATAATGAAAAATTCCCACTAGTATATGAAAGTGACAACATATGAGACTCGCTACATGAAGAACATGGTGCTACTTTGAAGCACAAGTGTGGAAAAGAGATAGTTACATTGCCCCCTTTTTCTTTTCTTTTTTCTTTTTTTTTCTTTTTTTGGCCTTTCCTTTTTTTTCTTTTTGGCCTTTCTTCTTTTTTTCTTTGGCCTTTTTTTCTTTGGCCTTTCTTATTTTTTCTTTAGGGACAATGCTCTAATAATGATGATCATCACACTTCTATATATTCACAACTCATGAATTACAACTCGAAAATAGAACAAGATATGACTCTATATGAATACCTCCGGCGGTGTACCGGGATGGGCAATGAATCCAGAGTGACATGCGTGAAAATTTATGCATGGTGGCTTTGCCACAAATACGATGTCAACTACATGATCATGCAAGGCAATATGACAATAGTAATGTATGTCATGATGAGAAACGGAACGGTGGAAAGTTGCATGGCAATATATCTCGGAATGGCTATGGAAATGCCATAAATAGGTAGGTATGGTGGCTGTTTTGAGGAAGATATAAGGAGGTTTATGTGTGAAAGAGCGTATCGTATCACGGGGTTTGGATGCACCGGCGAAGTTTGCACCAACTCTCAAGGTGAGAAAGGGCAATGCACGGTACCGAAGAGGCTAGCAATGATGGAAAGATAAAAGTGTGTATAATCCATGGACTCAACATTAGTCAAAATAACTCATATACTTATTTCAAAAATCTACAAGAAATCAAAAACCAAGCACTACGCGCATGCTCCTAGAGGGATAGATTGGTAGGAAAATACCATCGCTCGTCCCCGACCGCCACTCATAAGGATGCACAATCTAAGAACACCTCATGTTTCAAATTTGTTACACAACTTTAACCATACGTGCATGCTACGGGACTTGCTAACTTCAACACAAGCATTCTTTAAATTCATAATCACCCAACTAGCATGACTCTCATATCACTACCTCCATATCTCAAAACAATTATCAAGTATCAAATTGATCATAGCATCCAATTCACTTCCTATGATAGTTTTTATTATACCCAACTTGGATGCCTACCATTCTATGACCAATTTTATAACCATAGCAAATACCATGCTGTTCTAAGAGACTCTCAAAATAATATAAGTGAAGCATGAGAGATTAACGATTTCTTCAAAATTAAACCACCGCCATGCTCCCAAAGATATAAGTGAAACACTAGAGCAAAAATTATCTAGCTCAAAAGATATAAGTGAAGCACATAGAGTATTCTAATAAATTCCAAAAGGTGTGTAAAGCAAGGATGATTTTGGTAAACTGAAAAGCAAAGACTAATATCATACATGACGCTCCAAGCAAAACACATATCATGTGGCGAATAAAAATATGGCTCCAAGTAAAGTTACCAATGAACGAAGACAAAAGAGGGGATGCCTTCCCGGGGCATCCCCAAGCTTAGGATTTTGGATATTCTTGAATATCTTGGGGTGCCATGGGCATCCCCAAGCTTAGTCTCTTGCCACTCCTTATTCCATAGTCCATCAAAGCTTTACCCAAAACTTGAAAACTTCACAACACAAAACTCAACAGGAAATCTCATAAGCTTCGTTAGTGCAAGAAAGAAAAACCACTACATAAGGTACTGTAATGAACTCATTCTTTGTTTATATTGGTGTTAAACCTAATGTATTCCAAGTTCTCTATGGTTCATACCCTTACATACTAGCCATAGATGCATCAAAATAAGCAAACAACACACGAAAGGTAGAATCTGTCAAAAACAGAACAGTCTGTAGCAATCTGTAACTTTTGGTTACTTCTGGAACTCCAAAAATCCTACCACAATAGGACGTCCTAGGAAATTTGTCTATTGATCTACAACAAAAAGAATCAACGTAAAAGCACGTTTTTGTGATTTATTTACTTTTTTCTTGTCAGTGCAAAGTTTCTGTTTTTCAGTAGAATCAAGTTAACTCATACCATAGGTTATCCTATAGGTTCTACTTGGCACAAACCGTAAATAAAATATGAAAACACATATAAACAGAAAGTAGATGCAAATTTTATTACTAAACAGGAACAAAAACAAAAAACACAAAGAAAATTGGGTTGCCTCCCAACTAGCGCTATCGTTTTAACGCCCCTAGCTAGGCATAAAAACGAGGATAGATCTAAGTAGTGCCATCTTTGGCACTTGATTCATAAGTAGAGCACTTGTAATCCTTAGGAATTTCTTTATTTTTAGTAGTGATTAAACTTCTAGGCAAGGAATCAAGAAATTTACTTGTATCAAAGGGTTCCTTAATGATAGTGGAAAAACTGGGGTGAACACTTATGGATTTGAGATCTGCATTTTCCTTACTAGAAGATTCACCCTTATTTTTAGGAACATATATTACTTTGCCAAATTTAATAGGAGGAGTTGGTGTATTTTTCATAGATGAAAAGGCAGACCCTAAATTGGTAATTATATCCTCAAGTTTCCCAATTCTTGTAGAATCTTGTTCTATTCTTTCATTAACTATAGGTTACTTTTCTTTAAGATTTTTCAGAGTAGTCCCAACCTTAGATCCATATTGGGTAATTTGGTTGTGGATGTTTTTATCCAAATTTTCAATTAACTCAACAGTGGCAATTTTATTTTCAATAATTTCAAGCCTTTGCATCACATGTTCTAAAGTTAAAACAGTTCCATTAACCAAAAGAGGTGGTGGGCCAAATAAATCTAACATAGCATTATAAGCATCAAACATATCGCTACTCAAGAAATCCCCTCCGGTAATGGTATCAAGAATGCATATATTCCAAGGAGTAATGCCTACATAAAAATTGCAAAGAAGAACGGGAGTAGAAAGCTTCCAAGTAGATTTATTTTGAGCATTGCAAATTCTATGCCAAGCATCTTTTAAATTTTCTCCCTCCCTTTGTTTAAAATTAAGAATTTCATGTTCGGGAGTAACAACAAGGATAGGAGGACTAGCCATTAAGACAAGGTAAACGATCTAACACATGAGCAAACAGGAAAAAGGCAAGCGGAAGAGAGAGGAAGAAGAAGGCAAACGGAAAAGGGAGGAGATTGGGAAAGAGAGGGCGAATAAAACGGCAAGGGTGAAGTGGGGGAGAGGAAAACGAGAGGCAAATGGCAAATAATGTAAATGCGAGGGAGATGCATTTTTGATGGGTACTTGGTATGTCTTGACTTGAGCGAAGACCTCCCCGGCAACGGCGCCAGAAATCCTTCTTAACACGTCTTGAGCTTGCGTTGGTTTTCCTTGAAGAGGAAAGGGTGATGCAGCACAGTAGCGTAAGTATTTCCCTCAGTTTTTCAGAACCAAGGTACCAATCCAGTAGGAGGCTTCTCACAAGTCCCACGCGCCTACACAAACAAACAAAGAACTCGCAACCAACGCAATAAAGGGGTTGTCAATCCCTTCACGGCCACTTGCGAAAGTGAGATCTGATAGAGATAATATGATAAGATAAATATATTTTTGGTATTTTATGATATAGATTGGAAAAGTAAAGATGCAAATAAAAGTAGATTGAAAACTTAGATGATAAAAGATAGACCCGAGGGCCATAGGTTTCACTAGAGGCTTCTCTCAAGATAGCATAAGTATTACGGTGGGTGAACAAATTACTGTCGAGCAATTGATAGAAAAGCGAATAATTATGAGATTATCTAGGCATGATCATGTATATAGGCATCACGTCCGTGACAAGTAGACCGACTCCTGCCTGCATCTACTACTATTACTTCACACATCGACCGCTATCCACCATGCATCTAGAGTATTAAGTTCATAAGAACAGAGTAACACTTTAAGAAAGATGACATGATGTAGCCGGATAAACCCATAGAATATGATATAAACCCCATCTTTTTATCCTCGATGGCAACAATACAATACGTGCCTTGCTGCCCCTGCTGTCACTGGGAAAGGACACCGCAAGATTGAACCCAAAGCTAAGCACTTCTCCCATGGCAAGAAAGATCAATCTAGTAGGCCAAACCAAACCGATAATTCGAAGAGACTTGCAAAGATAACTCAATCATACATAAAAGAATTCAGAGGAGATTCAAATATTTCTCATAGATAAACTTGATCATAAACCCACAATTCATCGGATCTCGACAAACACACCGCAAAAAGAGTTACATCTAATAGATCTCCACAAGAGAGGGGGAGAACATGGTATTGAGATCCAAAAAGAGAGAAGAAGCCATCTAGCTAATAACTATGGACCCGAAGGTCTGTGGTAAACTACTCACAACTCAGCAGAGAGGCCTTGAGGTTGATGTAGAGGCCCTCCATGGTGGATTCCCCCTCCGGCAGAACGCCGGCGACTGCTCCAAGATGCGATCTCATGGATACAGAAGGTTACGGTGGCGGAAATAGTCTTTTGGTTGCTCCCTCGATGGTTTCGGGGTATATGGGTATATATAGGAGGAAGAAGTACGTCGGTGGATGCTCGAGGGGCCCACGAGATAGGGGGCGCGCCCTGTAGGGGGGGCGCCCTCCACCCTCATGGCCGCCTCGGGAGCTTCTTGACTTGCACTCCAAGTCCTCTGGATCACGTTTGTTCCAGAAATCACGCTCCCGAAGGTTTCATTCCGTTTGGACTCCGTTTGATATTCCTTTTCTTCAAAACACTAAAATAGGCAAAAAAACAACAATATGGGCTGGGCCTCCGGTTAGTAGGTTAGTCCCAAAAATGATATAAAAGTGTAAAGTAAAGCCCATAAACATCCGAAACAGGTAATATAATAGCATGGGACAATCAAAAATTATAGATACGTTGGAGATGTATCAATTACTTCTATAATTAAGTCTCTAGCTCAGCTCGTTCATTGCATGTATATATAAGGGATTTTTATTTCTATGCCCCTGGTTCATTAGTTGTTCTCATTCATCCCCACTATGTTAACTTTTTCTCACTTTTCGGCACTCCCTTGCCCGAAACCCTCAAAACAGGTTACAACGGACGTTGCCGTCGGGTCAATGCCGTTGACCGTTAACTCTGACGAGTGGGGCCACGTATACGTGGGTGCATGCAACTGACCGCGGTCGTGGGGTAGCATGTATCCATGGACATGCCCGAAACATCCCATCGTATGAAGAGGGGCAACCACCTCCATTGCCCCCACCATTTCCCCCAAATCCCCTCCCTGCCGCATCGTCTTCCTCTCGCCCACTGGCATCGTCTCGCTCTCCTCCACTGCCTCCACCGCACCGTCTCGCTCTCCCCCACCGCATCCTCTTCCTCACCTTCATCGCCTCCAACTGTCAGATGGCCGAAGCTCGTGGCGATGCCGATGCAATGGCCGAAGATGTGGTGGAGCTGCAAGGCACGGTGACCACGGATGTCGGCGGCGTCCACAGCGGTGCGGGAAAACTCGCAACCGCTGCGGATGTGGAGAAGGATGTGGCGGGCTCCGCCTCAGCGCTGCAGAAGGTGACGGCATCGAGCGGCGCAGTCCATCCCGATACCCCTGATGTCTAGCCTGTCGTGGAGCAGCAGGTATTTGCACTTGCTTAGCTTGTAGACTTAGTTGCTCCCTAGTTGCATTGGTTAGATTGTGATTCATACGGTAGTTTAGATGGTTAGAGTAGTTGGTTTGACGGATGGGCCGGGGTTTATTGTATTGGGGGGATGGGGTTTTTTGACTAGGGTTTGTTGGATAAATTCGTTGCAAAAATGCTAGATAGATCTGTATGAGAGATAGGGATCTTCGTGCTTCAATGCTACACAGCTTATTAGATTTGTTTTTAATGCTCACATATTGGGGGTTTTAATGCTACTCAGATTCGTTGCCTTAGATTGGGTCCCTATTAGATTTGTTTTTGAATGCTACTCAGATTGGGGTTTTGAATGTCATATGCCCAAATGGAATCCATTGATTAAGAAGTTATTCGATTCATTAGTATATAAATTTGTCCATGATATGTAGTTATATTAGCTCTGTTGTTCAATTTGTGTGCATGACAATGGAAAATGCAAAACAATGATCATAGTATATTGGGAGAATATTGGCCCTATGATCAATGTGTCATGTGTGCATATCTTAATTTTCAATTGGCTTCTGTATTTACTAGTGATGGGTGTAATTGTATATTCAGGAGGATGATGGTTGGGGGGGGGGTAGAAAGAGGAAGCTGGCCCAGTACAACCCGTATGATCCGGAGGAAAGTGATGACGAAGAATATAAGGTAAGCCTACTTGAAATTTAGATTGTTCATTTAATTCCTTTGACATGGTGTCTCCATGAATCTATAATGTATTAATGTAACTCATTCATGTGTGCAGTATGATTCTGGAGAAGAAGTGTACAAGGGCAACATCGCGTCCTTCACAGCCAATGAGGTGGTGAAGATCAAGGCCAAGGAAGTTGCTTCCTTCTACAACCGCAAGACCAAGAAGTGGCACTGCCCCTACTGCACCATCAAACCAAAGCCAAGGGATGGCCGCTTCGATCACCTTCTGTCTCATGCAGAGGATGTAGCGGTTCGCGGGGAGGACTACATGATCAGGGGGCAGCATGTCGCCCTCGCGAAGGCCCTGACTCCGGCGTGATGTGATGATGTGATGATGTGATGTTGTGATGAACTTAATCTTTATCTTTATCTGTTGGGTTACTTTTGGTAAACTGAATCTGGCTGTTTTTGGTTTGTTGAACTGAATCTATGGTGATGCTAGTAATGTATTATGCTATCTATATTTGTCTATCCTAAAATTTGCCTGTGGTGTATGGTTAGTTATGTTTAGATGTATGTTGTGAACTATGATTTTAGCTGATGAATGATCAGACATGTTGTTTCAGTGTTGCTTCACTGATCACACATGCTACTTTTTCACTGATCATAAAAGAGTATTATCCTAATTATTTGTCTCATGTTTATTAATCAAATCAAATGCATGCTTTTTCCCACGAGCATGTTTCATTATCCGATGTTTTCAACTGACATTCGATTGTACAGTATAAATTAAAGAAAATGCAAAAACAAATAAAACCTTGGCAAACTACCTATGTTTGTGTAGGAGATCATGTGTGCAAAATTTGAAGTGATTTAGAGGAGGTCAAATAAATTTGAATTTGAGAGATGTGCTCCAAATGAGCTCCTAGGCTAGGGTAAACAACCCATTTGTAATCAATTTTTTTGACCTAATCTAAATGAGCCAAATGTTTTTTTATTAACACCTATTCACTTTCCATAGTGTAGATCCGAAGTCTCACTATTTTTTGAATTAATATTCATATTTTTACATTTTCTTTCAAAAAATATGCTTTAATCTAAAAACTATTAAAAACACGTTTAAAATATGAAAATGGAAAACTAAGTTCAGATCCTTCTTATTCACTTTGAAATAAAGCTTTGGTGATTTTTTTTGATTTTTTTAAATTTTTCAAAAACAGAAGGTAACCCTACCTCCCCTCCTTGAACTCTATGAAATCATGTACGTGATAGCTCATATGTGTGAATGTTTTCTCATGAAAATGACCATAGACCAAGTTTATGGTTTTTCGTTGGTAACATGTCACATAAGACAACATTGTGCACATGTTTTATATTTTTCGATTTTTAAAAAATTAATTGTGCTCATTTGACCTCGATCGTGCCAGCTAGGGTTTTTTCACGAAAATGACCATAGACCAAAAGTGTGTCTTATAAAACGTGAACGGCGAAGGTTTCATTTTTTTTTATTTTTTTAAAATTAGTTATGCTCAGTCAAAGCCTTCGAAACCCCGCTGACCAGCTCAAAATCCCTCTAAACACCGCGGGATTTCGCTTAACCCTAGCTCCGAACATCAGTCGTCCGATCATACCCTGGTGCCAAGCAACAACCCTGAGATCTGGTCTTCTAGAAGGAATTAGGTGGGCAAGCATCGTACAGGCTCCGCGCCGTTGGATCACAAGGACGGCTCCGCATTGTTGGATCGTGGGGTGATCCGCGAGAGGCAATCCTATTTCTTGTGCTCGGCTGCTCGCCCACCACTGACTCCGCGAAAGAAAACATTGTTATTGGGCCCAAAAGGAAACCAAGCTCTGGTTGGGCCGTCGAATTGCGTCGTTTTTTTGCATCGTTTTCTCTATTCTTTGTGAACATGTTGGCTTTGTTTTTTTGCATCGTTTGAAATCAATTGACATGGCATAGCATAGTTCTTTTTGTTCTATACAAATGCAAAATGACCAAATTTTTAAGGGCCAAATTTATTTTTATCATGAAAAATGGCCACAAACTATTCAACAATTGTCTCTTTTTGTTCAAATAATATATATGACCATGGATTCCCACACATGCAGTTAGCTTCTTTTTCTTCTGCTTTTCAAACCACCATTTCTCACGAGTGTACACTCCCGATGCTGCAGTGGGTTTGAAAATGGGTTACTTCACATTTGACCCCGTTATTGCCACGGCCAAATAACACGCAGCACTATGTTTATTTAAGCCACCCTCTGCCTCTGCCATCCCTCATCAATCTCCCATCCTCTCTGCCATCTGCCCTTTTTGCTCTTCGACCACTTCTCCTTGTTCTAGCACATCCTCAGCCATGCAATACACCGGACCAACCTACCACTTCCCACCCACTATGTCGAAGAGGCTCTACCCTCCTGGCGTGTACGTTGAGCGCACACTACGTGTGTGGGTGATATCAAGGTGGAGGACCGCAAGTAACTTCACCGAGTTCTTCCTCGCGTCCGACTACCACCACCTCCCACGGGGATCCGCAAGGATGTTCCGTGTCAAGGAGGTCATCCAAAATGGGGTGGTGGTTGCTCTCCTTACCCACTTCAGCAACACATTCGACGCTTTCTACCTCCTCGGACGGGTGTTTTGGTGTGGCTGTGAGTTCATCATTTTCACCACCCAGAATATGTTCACGGAGTACAACAACATCTTCCCCAACGCGTCGCACATGCACACTCTTCCATACCCCATCGACAACTCCCCGGAGGAGCAGTGAAGGGCGCCTGGAGGAGGAGCAAGGTGGAGAAGGCGGCGGCTAGGGTTCTAAACCCTCTATCTTTGAGTCTATGTTATGTTAAGTTGTAGGGATTGAACTATGTTGGAGATGCTATGGGCTTGTTGGCCCTGTTATTAAGTTCTAGGGATAAGTTCTATTATTAAGTTTTCTATCTATTCTATTATTATCCCTAAGTTCTTCCTAGTTTGAACTATGTGATCGTGCTATGGGCTTGTTGGCCATATCTACATATTGGGACTACGTATTTGTTGATTGTTTTCTTAGAGAGCTCGATCGCTTTGCTAGTAACCACGTAGTGCATGCAGCCACAACGAACCCTTGTCTTTTTTACACAAGCCACAAATATGTAGCCACCTAGCTATCTAGAAGAAGGAACCAACGGCAGCGACCATCGCTGGATCCGTGGCGGCTAGCGTGCAAGAAAGCTTCCCGGTCAATGCATCATGGCGGAACGCATCGGTGCATGCAGGCTCGGTCAGCGCATCGTGGCGGCACACATCGACACATGCAGGCAGGCTTTGCTGTGTGCATGCATAGCAGGTTTCTATCATGGCGGCGTGCGCATGCGTTTAATGCAAGGGACGACCCAATGAAACCATGGACCAATGGTCCAACAACGACACCACCCAACGCAGCCCCACTTGTCAGGTCCAACAGATGACACAGTCCAGCACGGCCCCACTCGCCAGAGTTAATGGTCGAGCCATTGACCCGGCGGCAACATCCGTTGTGACCAGTTCTGAGGGTTTTGGGCAAGGGAGTAGGGAAAACTGAGCAAAAGTTAAGAGCTCGGGGATGAATGAGTAGAGCTAAGGAACTAGGGACACAGATATAAAAATTCCTATATATAATTATCCTCACTATATTATTTAGATTGAAGATCGTCAGATGCAAAAAAGGACAAATCTATGACATTGGGTTCATTAGCCCAAATACCGTAAATGAATGGACGGTAGAAAACAGAGCCAAAGATACTGAGAAAAACTTGCTAAAAGCGTTCCTTCGACATCAAAACAAAAGGGAAATACTCTTTCCTTACAACTTCAAGTGAGTGTTACTGTCTTTTGCATATTCGGTTTCGCTTACTCGAGGTTAAGTACTCCAATTGATGAGTTATGCATGCATAGGTTCCACTTTATTCTGCTATCCATTAAGCTTGACGGGGTAGTAGTAACTGTCTTAGACCCGAGATGTAAAGATCCCAAGGATTATGCGGACATGACTGCAATGCTCTAGAAGTAAGTTTGATCATTAGCGCACCATATCAGCAACTTTTGTTCATTTCCTGATATCAAGTAATCATTTTCTTTGCCTGACAGGGTTTGGAAACAGTTCACCAGAATGGTTCCGGGTCTGAAGAACGAGCTGCAATTTACACAACCCAAAGTAAGTAGTACTAGCTAGTTCCATGCATCTCTCTATGATTCTAATTTCATCAATACCATTATCATGCTTGATTATTAGTTTAATTGAATTATATTCTCATAAAGTGCTTGTGGCAGGAAGGATGGAATAATTTGTGTGGATACTACGTTTGCGAGTTCATTCGCCACTTGTCTTCTGAGCGGGGCTACTGTGACAAACAATATGAAGTATGTAAACAATATTCACAATTGTATTATATTACCATCAATTGTGTTGAGTTTCATTCATATATATGTATTTACCCCCTTCTTTAAATTAGATATAGCAGATGTGGGATGAACTTCTACCACATGATCGCATACGAGCAATTCAAGAGGAATTAGCGGGATTCTTTCTTGACCAAGTCATAAATGAAAAGGGAGAATACCATACACAAATGCAATGGGAGTTTGGCGCTTGATGATGTTAGGGATGTTATATTGTATATATGTAGTAGCGTCGGTAGATATACGATAACTTGTTGTTCGACCAAGCACAGAGAAAGAGAGGTCACTACTCTCAATATATGTTCATGATGATCTTGTGTAATTAATGCTTTCCTTCATTTCCTTACTAGCTAGCGTCGAGTTCTCTCTATATGTATAGTATCTAGCATCGACCAAGCATGGTGAAAGAGTGGTCACTTCTCTCTATTAGCTAGCCAACACAATATGAAACCCGTAAACCCTCCAAAACCCCTAACCCCCATACCCCCTCAAAAAAACAAAAAAACCCAGCACCGGCGAGCTGCTAACGCGTGGCTGCCTTTTAGTCCCAGTTGGTGTTACCAACTGGCACTAATGGTCCTCCTGCCTGGGCACCCCGCAGTGGCCATGTAGAGCTCCTTTAGTCCCAGTTCGTAAGCCAACTAGAACTAAAACGTTGTAGGCATTAGTCCCGACCGTTTTGTCCCGATTGCAGAACCAGGACTAAAGGCCCTCTGGAACCGGGACAAGTGCCCTGATTTGTACTAGTGCTAGTTGGTTGGACCATTTGGAATGAGAGAAACACTTGTGTGTTCCATCACAAGTCAACATCAGCACCAACCATCTTCGACGTCATCAAAAGGGAAGCTAGGCTACGGGTTATTGTGGGTGCAACAAAATCGGGTAACATAATGCCGGAAGAGTAATAGCTTTTGTAGTAGTGGTGATGTGTAACAAACTCTATTCTCTGTCTTAATTAATGGATGAGGAAAAGCTTATGCCTCCGTTCGGACAAAAATACATCAACTCGTCGTGTAGTTCTTGCAAGTTCTGTACATATATTTGTCTAATCATTTACACGTAGCAGTTGCATTACTTACAACCTCTATGGTGTTTTCCCTTAAGGCATATGCAGGAGTAGCATGTACTATCCCGAACCTGACGCTAGTTATGATTGTCGGGTTAATTACATCTTGTAACCTATAGGGCTGGACCATAGGCCGGGCAAAAGGGGCAACCACCTCGAGTCCCAAGACGGGAGGGACCCAACAACAAATTATACTACACTAGTAGATAAAGGGACAATTGTCCCGGTTCGTAAGGGTCTTTTGTCCCGGTTTAGGAACCGGGACTAAAAGGTCATTACTAATGCCCTTGACCTTTAGTTCCGGTTCTTACACAAACGGGGACAGATGGGCCTCCACGTGGCTGGTGCGGTGAGCCCAGGCAGGAGGCCCTTTGGTCCCGGTTGGTCGCACCAACCGGGACCAATAGCCATCCACGCGTCAGCATTTCAGGTGCTGGGGTTTTTGTTTTTTTTTGAAGGGGGGGGGGTTAGGGGGTTTTGGGGGGTTAATTTAGGTGTTTCATATATTGCGTTAGCTAGCTAATTAATAGAGAGAAGTGTCCTCTCTTATCTCCGTGCTTGGTCGACGCTACGCACTATACGTATAGACATGACTAGACATGCTAGCTAGTAAGCAAACGAAGGAAACAGAAGATCGTCATGAACATATGCATACAGAGAGAAGTGATATCGACCCCCTCTCCTTCTCTGAGAGATTGGTCGAACAACAAGTTCTCGTATATCTATCCGACGCTACTGGCTACATATATACAATATAATTATCTCTTACAATATAATCTCCTAATTAAAAACCAACTGATTAGGGTCCACATGGTATTCTCCGTCTTTAGCGATCACGTGGTCAACAAAGAATGCTGCCAATTCCTCTTGAATTCCTCGCATACGATCTGGTGGTAGGAGTTCATCCCGCATCCGAATATCTAATTTGAAGAAGGGGGTCAATACATATATATGAATAAATGAAATTGAACACAAATGATGGTAATAAAATAAAATTGTGAATATTATTATTTACGCACTTCATATTGTTTGTCAGAGTAGCCCCGCTCATAGGTCGTGTGGAGGATGGACTCGCAAATGTAGTATCCACAGTAATTATTCCCTTGTTCCTGCTACAACCTCTTTACAAGAAATAGAGGTCAATCAAACTGATAATTAGCAAGCATGCTAAATGGTATTGATGAAACTAGCGCTTGAATCACTAGGAGATGCGTGGAACATGCTACTATAGTACTTACTTTCGGGTGTCTAAATTGCAGCTTCTTCGGCAGTCCCGGAGTTTTCGAGGTGAATTTTTTCCAAACCCTGCCAGACAAAGAAAACAATTACTTGATATCAAGAAATGAACAAATTGAAGTTGAAGATATGGTGCGATAATGATCGATTTAACTTACTTCTCTACAATTTCAGTCATGTCCGCATACTCCTTGGGATCTTTTCGTCTCGAATCTAAGACGGTTACTAGTCCCTGATCAAGCTTAATCTCTAGGAGAATATAGTGGAGCCTGCGCACGCATGCATAAATCATCAATTACATTACTATAACCTCAACTAATAAGGGAAACCGAATATGCGCAAGACAGTAACACTCACTTGAATTCGTAAGGGAAGAGTATTATAGCTTTGTTTTGATTTAATACAAACAATTGTAGCAGCTTGGCCTCGGTATCTTTGGCCTGAAATTCAACCATATATGCATCTATGAGATTTGTGTTAATGAACCCAATATCACCGATTTGTCTTTTCTTCAATTCGGCGATCTTCAATCTACATAATATAGTAAGGATAATTAAAAATACATGCAATGAAAGAGCTGACCTATATATAGAGACTTAATGACAGAAGTAGTACTACTTACAGGCAGTAGCAAGTTATCATTAATTTATCGAGGGCCTTTAGATTGAAAAACTCGAAGAACTACTCAAATGGAACATTCAACAGTTCAATTCCAACGAGGTCCTGCTCCTCTCTAACTCTCAGCGTCAAAATATTCCTCCCCTCAGACTCTCTGCAGGTTTTCATGTACCAATCATGGAATCTTCGGATCATCATTGTTAGAGATCTTTCATCTTTGACGAGAGGCTTCCCGTACATGTATTTGTGCTTGTCCACCTCCAAGAAATCATAATGTACATCGTCGGGCAGGTAATCTTCAAGATTGTTATAACCGGGCACCATCCCGCCTGGATGATTAGCGACGATGTTGCTAGACACCTGGAGCGGGGGAACGATTGGTTCGCTTGTTCGACGAGCTGGGCAACTTTTTTCTCAGCTCGTCGTTCAGCTAACCTTTGACCACTGGTAGTACGTCCCGACCGCTCCGCTTTGATAAATGAATTTTTAAGAATGCGCTCATAGTTGCCTTTCGCCAGAGACTTTGGTGGTTTCTTCAGGGCAGCCAGAGTACGCTTCGCTTTTACCAGATCTATATTCTCCTCCGGAAGTGGATGTTTCTTTGCTTTCACCCCTTCAAAGAAGTTGTTCACTTCGGCTTGCACGATCTTCGTGTTTTCCTCCTGGCGCCTCTTGTATGGTAACTTCTCTGGAGTCTTCAGAGAAGGACCATATCTGTATTGCCTGCCTTTGGCTGTACTGCTAGACGCCGGAGTAGATGGAGCGGCTGTCTTTCCTTTCTTACGAGGCGAAGGAGAAGGACGACGCGCCGGAGCAGCTGGAGCGGCGGCAGGTCTCTTCCACCCTTTTTGACGAGGTGGAGAAGGAGGAGGCTGGCTGCTCGGGCGCGCCGGTGCAGGCGGAGAAGGAGGCAGAGTGCCGCCACGCGCCGGAGAAGGAGGCTGAGTGCCCCGATCACTCACCGGAGAAGGAGGCAAAGGAGGAGGCGGAGTGCCCTGACTCGCCGGAGGAGGAGGAGGCATCCAGTTCGGAAGGTTGATGAGCTCCTTCCGTCATAGGCATGGAGTCTTCAGAGAAGAATCCAACCGAATCTCCCCTTCACCCGTAGGGTGGTCAAGCTCAAGGTCCTCAAATCCGTCCGATATTTGATCCACCATCACCCTAGCATATCCTTCTGGAATCGACCGGCCGTGGTAGGTTGTGCCAGGTTCAGTAGGTAAAACAGAGCCAACAGCCGCCTTGACTTTCAATGTCATCCATCGCGCCATAAGGTGGCAATGTTGAGACTCCGTGATAGCATCCACGGGGTAGCTAGCAGGAGCTGTGAAGACAGGCTCTAGCTGCTGAGTCTGCTCGGTGGAAGCCACACTGCTTCTCCACTGAGATGGCGGTGTAGCTTCAAGGGAAGCTTCGGCAGGTCATTTGCTGCGATCTGCTTCTCGTTCCTCTAGCCCTTGTACCCTTTCATGCAGCGCCTGTAGTTGGCTATGCTCCACTTTCTTCCTCCTCTTCTGGCTTTTGTAACCCCATGCGTTCGGAAACCCAACCTTCCATGGAACAGAGCCTGGCGTGCCTTGTGTCCGTCCAGGGTGCTCAGGATTCCCGAGGGCCATTGTGAGCTCGTCCTTCTCTCTGTCTGGAACGAACATCCCTTGATGTGCTTTCTCGATATACTCCTGAAGCCTCCCGATGGGTATTCGCAGTTGCTCTTCCGTCCAAACGCACTTCCCTGATACAGGGTCCAAGGTTCCGCCAACCCCGAAGAACCAAGTCCGGCAATGGTCTGGCCAGTTCAATGTCTCTGGTTCGACCCCTTTAGCAATCAGGTCATTCTCATCCTTGTCCCACAAAGGTCAGGCTTTGAGGTAGCCACCTGACCCCGTGCGATCGTGATCCTTCTTCTTCGCAGCATTTTTCTTGTTTATCGCTGACATCTTCTTACTCTTTTCTAATGTCTTGTTGGCCACAAATGCGGTCCAGTGATCTCTGATTTTCTCATACTTTCCGGTGAATTCTGGTGTCTTTTCTTCGTCGACAAACTCTGTTGTCAGCTCATTCTTCCACCTCCTGAATAGTTCTGCCATCTTCTTAAGAGCATGAGACTTGATCAATTGCTCTTTAACTGGCTTCTCCGAATCCTCCTATGGCGGTAGGGTGAAATTTGCCTTAAGCGTTGTCCAAAGATCATCTTTCTGCATATCGGAGACATAAGACACCTGAGTGTCTTCATTCTTAGGCTTTAACCATTGGTGGATACTGATCGGGATCTTGTCCCTAACAAGAACCCCGCACTGAGCATGAAATGCATCCCTTATCCGGATGAGTTCAATCGGCTTGCCATCACGCGCGATTGCTGTGATCTCAAACCTTTCATCCGAGCACAACTTTTTCTTCGGGCCTCGTTTCTTTGCCGAAGTTGTGCTCTATCCGGAGGGATAGAGAAAAGAAGAAAGACGAGAGTTAATTAATATTGGTACATACGAAAACAATGAATGCATCAATTAGCTAGTCAGCACAGGCTTAACTAATATATATACCTGGCCAGACTCGGTTCGGTCACCGGAGCCGTCATCACGGTCTCCTTCTTGTAGTGGCATTGGGTCACCAGGGCCATCATAATCATAGCCTTCTTCTTGTATCGGCATTAATGGGTCACCGGAGCCATCATAATCATAGCCTTCTTCTTCACTACCCTGTCCTTCCAGACCATCAGTGTCGTTGAGAAACGATGCAACGGCATCACTTCCTTTTGCGATTATGTCCCCCAACATCGCTTCTGTTGCTTCGTCTCGGGGGTGCTCCATAGTTTCTGCAAATATTTACAACATGGCAACTTGGTAAATTTGGGTGGCCTCGAGAGAGTTTGTCTGGTAGGGGCGCGGCGGGAGGGGGTAGGAGACCAACATCTCTTTTTTTAGGGTTTGGGTGTCCTCGAG
>NC_041385.1:738798274-738799243 GCF_002162155.2 Triticum dicoccoides
GGTGCTCCCATGGTATAAGTTATCACGGTCGAGAGGGGGTATATATATCGACCGCCCCTCATGTTGAAGTTATCCGGGAGGGGGTTATATCGACAACGACGACATACATACATGGAAAAATAATGTTATCGGGGAGGGGGTATATCGACCCCCCCCTCGTGTTGAAGTTATCGGGAGGGGGTATATCGACAACGACATACCCGAAAAAAAATAAGAAGACAAAATAAGAAATAAAAGAGGAGAATAAGAAAGGAATAGAAGAGAAGCGATCAAAGAAAAAAAAAGAAAAAAAGGAGAAGAAGAAAGGAATAGAGAAGAAGAAGAAAAAAATAGAAAATATTCTATTTTCTCTTCTTCTCCTCTATTCCTTTCTTCTTCTCCTCTTCTTTTTCTTCTTTTTTCCTCTTCTTATTTATTTCTCCTCTTCTTCCTGTCCTCTTCTTCTCCTTTCTTCCTCTTCTTATTTTCCTTTTTCCTCTCATTCTTTTTCTTCTTCTTCCTTTCCTAGCTAGATATTTAATTTTTTTCTAAAAATTAAACTAACCTAAAATGTTCTAAATCAGACAACATATATAGATAAAACTTATCTAAAAATCTAACTTGCATATATGTATACTTTAAAACATTATTACAATTGAAAAAAACATACATACATGCAAAAAACATGTAAAAGTACATACATACATATATGAACATACATAAAAAAACACATATATCTAAAAAATACATACATACATATGTGAAAATCTAAAAACATGTAAAAAAATATAATAAAAATTAATAAAACATAATTAATCTAATAAAAATCAACCGGGGGCGGCTGGCGACGGTGATGGCGGGGGCAGCGAGGGCTCTGGTGTGCGGGGGCGGGCCGCAGGGCAGGGACAGGTGCGGCGCCGATGACGACGTGGTCGAGGGCAGGGCGGCGCGGCGACGGCGTCGGAGGCAGGGACGGCGCGGCGACAGCGT